>NC_064922.1:73877266-74029766 GCF_023897955.1 Schistocerca gregaria | reverse complement strand
CCCAGAGTTGGGCTCGTACCCACAACCCTGGGATTAAGAGTCTCACGATCTACCGACTTAGCTAGCCGGCTGCCTCCGTTAATACCTCCCGGGTAGCAAGTTACACAGTACTCGTTTGGGTTGGGTGGTCCCATACAGAATCTCTCCATGCTGCCTAATGTTTTCCTAACGTCACACTCGTCACGTACTTCACTTTTATTTCATAATCATTTCTGAGAGGTAAAGGAATTGCATGACAACATGCAGAGCTAGTGGCGTCAAAATTAACACACATACTTGATGTGACTCAAACGCCGAACGATTTACTATTCGACGTTGTTTTAGATGTGCAAGTGCCAGTCAAAACTCGCGGTGACGGCACCCTGCCGACCACTTCGCTGGTTAACACCGGTCTTGTTGTGTGTGTTTCAAGCTCAAGAGCAACTCCAAGCAAAAAATGGTCAACAGCAACATTCAGACGGTTTCGTACTGCTCAATTGCTACATTAAAACGGTATGTTTCTTTTTCAGAACTGGAAAAACACGAGCGTGACAGCATTCGAACCTGTAATCTTCAGATCCGAAGTCCGACGCCTGATCCATTAGGCCACAGGGTCCTGACGACCAACTATAACTTGTATACGACTCATCTCGAAACGCTCACACCCTGAGGAATTGTGTTTTCGTTCTGCACAGCCGCTGCCCCTTGCTCTTTCCCACCCATTCGTTACATTCAACCTCTTACGAGACCGACCAAATATAGTCTTGGAAACAAGACCACAAACTTTGTGCATTCGGAATCGAAGGCAGGGCATCCCTCGCCGCATTTGCTACGATGGCCATTTGCTACTTCTGCAGAAGCGGCGGCGGCGGCGGCGACGACGACGACGACGACGACGACGACGACGACGACGACGACGACGACGACGACGACGACGACCGCGAGTGGCTCTGCAATATGTGAGAAATACATCTATAAAATGTAATTCAGACTGCCTCGTCCCACCTTATGCTGTACCGCTTTGGCAAAGGCTTTATCTGCGCCATTCGCCTTAATCACATCTGAGAGTAATTCTTAATAAAACGTCTGTCGCTAATTGTTCCTCATCACAGATACTGTTTGCTATACGGCCACGACGCAAAACTGATTTCCAAAATTCGTCTTTCTCCTCTGAGGATGGAACTTACCACCACTGGTTTACTACACCAGTGATCTACCACTGAGCTAAAGAGGCGCGGCCTAGCGGTACTCTTGCGTACTTCGGCCTTACGGTCACCTGCATCATCAGACTTCAGCTGACAACACATCATATTAGCTTCTAATATTTGCAGCTATGGCGACCCATTACTGCTTGGCTACACATCTGACACGTAACCGATGTGCTCTCCAAACAACAACACTTGCATTTCAGAACATGTCTTTCACAGATGTCTACAAAATCACCTTCACCTTCAAATACAGTCTCCTTGCGACTGACAGAGACGTAGGAAAATGTTAAAGTTGCTATTTACATTATATCAGGTTAATCAGAAAAACGGTAATTTACATCTGCAGCGGAACAAAATTCCGTTCCGCCCAGAGTTGGGCTCGTACCCACAACCCTGGGATTAAGAGTCTCACGATCTACCGACTTAGCTAGCCGGCTGCCTCCGTTAATACCTCCCGGGTAGCAAGTCACACAGTACTCGTTTGGGTTGGGTGGTCCCATACAGAATCTCTCCATGCTGCCTAATGTTTTCCTAACGTCACACTCGTCACGTACTTCACTTTTATTTCATAATCATTTCTGAGAGGTAAAGGAATTGCATGACAACAAGCAGAGCTAGTGGCGTCAAAATTAACACACCTACTTGATGTGACTCAAAAGCGGGACGATTTACTATCCGACGTTGTTTTAGATGTGCAAGTGCCAGTCAAAACTCGCGGTGACGGCACCCTGCCGACCACTTCGCTAGTTAACACCGGTCTTGTTGTGTGTGTTTCAAGCTCAAGAGCAACTCCAAGCAAAAAATGGTTAACAGCAACATTCAGACGGTTTCGTACTGCTCAATTGCTACATTAAAACGGTATGTTCCTTTTTCAGAACTGGAAAAACACGAGCGTGACAGCATTCGAACCTGTAATCTTCAGATCCGAAGTCCGACGCCTGATCCATTAGGCCACACGGTCACTGACGACCAACTATAACTTGTATACGACTCATCTCGAAACGCTCACACCCTGAGGAATTGTGTTTTCGTTTGCACAGCCGCTGCCCCTTGCTCTTTCCCACCCATTCGTTACATTCAACCTCTTACGAGACCGACCAAATATAGACTTGGAAACAAGACCACAAACTTTGTGCATTCGGAATCGAAGGCAGGGCATCCCTCGCCGCATTTGCTACGATGGCCATTTGCTACTTCTGCAGAAGCGGCGGCGGCGGCGACGACGACGACGACGACGACGACGACGACCGCGAGTGGCTCTGCGATATGTGAGAAATACATCTATAAAATGTAATTCAGACTGCCTCGTCCCACCTTATGCTGTACCGCTTTGGCAAAGGCTTTATCTGCGCCATTCGCCTTAATCACATCTGAGAGTAATTCTTAATAAAACGTCTGTCGCTAATTGTTCCTCATCACAGATACTGTTTGCTATACGGCCACGACGCAAAACTGATTTCCAAAATTCGTCTTTCTCCTCTGAGGATGGAACTTACCACCACTGGTTTACTACACCAGTGATCTACCACTGAGCTAAAGAGGCGCGGCCTAGCGGTACTCTTGCGTACTTCGGCCTTACGGTCGCCTGCATCATCAGACTTCAGCTGACAACACATCATATTAGCTTCTAATATTTGCAGCTATGGCGACCCATTACTGCTTGGCTACACATCTGACACGTAACCGATGTGCTCTCCAAACAACAACACTTGCATTTCAGAACATGTCTTTCACACATGTCTACAAAATCACCTTCACCTTCAAATACAGTCTCCTTGCGACTGACAGAGACGTAGGAAAATGTTAAAGTTGCTATTTACATTATATCACGTTAATCAGAAGAACGGTAATTTACATCTGCAGCGGAACAAAATTCCGTTCCGCCCAGAGTTGGGCTCGTACCCACAACCCTGGGATTAAGAGTCTCACGATCTACCGACTTAGCTAGCCGGCTGCCTCCGTTAATACCTCCCGGGTAGCAAGTCACACAGTACTCGTTTGGGTTGGGTGGTCCCATACAGAATCTCTCCATGCTGCCTAATGTTTTCCTAACGTCACACTCGTCACGTACTTCACTTTTATTTCATAATCATTTCTGAGAGGTAAAGGAATTGCATGACAACAAGCAGAGCTAGTGGCGTCAAAATTAACACACCTACTTGATGTGACTCAAAAGCGGGACGATTTACTATCCGACGTTGTTTTAGATGTGCAAGTGCCAGTCAAAACTCGCGGTGACGGCACCCTGCCGACAACTTCGCTAGTTAACACCGGTCTTGTTGTGTGTGTTTCAAGCTCAAGAGCAACTCCAAGCAAAAAATGGTTAACAGCAACATTCAGACGGTTTCGTACTGCTCAATTGCTACATTAAAACGGTATGTTCCTTTTTCAGAACTGGAAAAACACGAGCGTGACAGCATTCGAACCTGTAATCTTCAGATCCGAAGTCCGACGCCTGATCCATTAGGCCACACGGTCACTGACGACCAACTATAACTTGTATACGACTCATCTCGAAACGCTCACACCCTGAGGAATTGTGTTTTCGTTTGCACAGCCGCTGCCCCTTGCTCTTTCCCACCCATTCGTTACATTCAACCTCTTACGAGACCGACCAAATATAGACTGGGAAACAAGACCACAAACTTTGTGCATTCGGAATCGAAGGCAGGGCATCCCTCGCCGCATTTGCTACGATGGCCATTTGCTACTTCTGCAGAAGCGGCGACGACGACGACGACGACGACGACGACCGCGAGTGGCTCTGCGATATGTGAGAAATACATCTATAAAATGTAATTCAGACTGCCTCGTCCCACCTTATGCTGTACCGCTTTGGCAAAGGCTTTATCTGCGCCATTCGCCTTAATCACATCTGAGAGTAATTCTTAATAAAACGTCTGTCGCTAATTGTTCCTCATCACAGATACTGTTTGCTATACGGCCACGACGCAAAACTGATTTCCAAAATTCGTCTTTCTCCTCTGAGGATGGAACTTACCACCACTGGTTTACTACACCAGTGATCTACCACTGAGCTAAAGAGGCGCGGCCTAGCGGTACTCTTGCGTACTTCGGCCTTACGGTCGCCTGCATCATCAGACTTCAGCTGACAACACATCATATTAGCTTCTAATATTTGCAGCTATGGCGACCCATTACTGCTTGGCTACACATCTGACACGTAACCGATGTGCTCTCCAAACAACAACACTTGCATTTCAGAACATGTCTTTCACACATGTCTACAAAATCACCTTCACCTTCAAATACAGTCTCCTTGCGACTGACAGAGACGTAGGAAAATGTTAAAGTTGCTATTTACATTATATCACGTTAATCAGAAGAACGGTAATTTACATCTGCAGCGGAACAAAATTCCGTTCCGCCCAGAGTTGGGCTCGTACCCACAACCCTGGGATTAAGAGTCTCACGATCTACCGACTTAGCTAGCCGGCTGCCTCCGTTAATACCTCCCGGGTAGCAAGTCACACAGTACTCGTTTGGGTTGGGTGGTCCCATACAGAATCTCTCCATGCTGCCTAATGTTTTCCTAACGTCACACTCGTCACGTACTTCACTTTTATTTCATAATCATTTCTGAGAGGTAAAGGAATTGCATGACAACAAGCAGAGCTAGTGGCGTCAAAATTAACACACCTACTTGATGTGACTCAAAAGCGGGACGATTTACTATCCGACGTTGTTTTAGATGTGCAAGTGCCAGTCAAAACTCGCGGTGACGGCACCCTGCCGACCACTTCGCTAGTTAACACCGGTCTTGTTGTGTGTGTTTCAAGCTCAAGAGCAACTCCAAGCAAAAAATGGTTAACAGCAACATTCAGACGGTTTCGTACTGCTCAATTGCTACATTAAAACGGTATGTTCCTTTTTCAGAACTGGAAAAACACGAGCGTGACAGCATTCGAACCTGTAATCTTCAGATCCGAAGTCCGACGCCTGATCCATTAGGCCACACGGTCACTGACGACCAACTATAACTTGTATACGACTCATCTCGAAACGCTCACACCCTGAGGAATTGTGTTTTCGTTTGCACAGCCGCTGCCCCTTGCTCTTTCCCACCCATTCGTTACATTCAACCTCTTACGAGACCGACCAAATATAGACTGGGAAACAAGACCACAAACTTTGTGCATTCGGAATCGAAGGCAGGGCATCCCTCGCCGCATTTGCTACAATGGCCATTTGCTTCTTCTGCAGAAGCGGCGGCGGCGACGACGACGTCGACGACGACGACGACCGCGAGTGTCTCTGCGATATGTGAGAAATACATCTATAAAATGTAATTCAGACTGCCTCGTCCCACCTTATGCTGTACCGCTTTGGCAAAGGCTTTATCTGCGCCATTCGCCTTAATCACATCTGAGAGTAATTCTTAATAAAACGTCTGTCGCTAATTGTTCCTCATCACAGATACTGTTTGCTATACGGCCACGACGCAAAACTGATTTCCAAAATTCGTCTTTCTCCTCTGAGGATGGAACTTACCACCACTGGTTTACTACACCAGTGATCTACCACTGAGCTAAAGAGGCGCGGCCTAGCGGTACTCTTGCGTACTTCGGCCTTACGGTCGCCTGCATCATCAGACTGCAGCTGACAACACATCATATTAGCTTCTAATATTTGCAGCTATGGCGACCCATTACTGCTTGGCTACACATCTGACACGTAACCGATGTGCCCTCCAAACAACAACACTTGCATTTCAGAACATGTCTTTGACACATGTCTACAAAATCACCTTCACCTTCAAATACAGTCTCCTTGCGACTGACAGAGACGTAGGAAAATGTTAAAGTTGCTATTTACATTATATCACGTTAATCAGAAAAACGGTAATTTACATCTGCAGCGGAACAAAATTCCGTTCCGCCCAGAGTTGGGCTCGTACCCACAACCCTGGGATTAAGAGTCTCACGATCTACCGACTTAGCTAGCCGGCTGCCTCCGTTAATACCTCCCGGGTAGCAAGTCACACAGTACTCGTTTGGGTTGGGTGGTCCCATACAGAATCTCTCCATGCTGCCTAATGTTTTCCTAACGTCACACTCGTCACGTACTTCACTTTTATTTCATAATCATTTCTGAGAGGTAAAGGAATTGCATGACAACAAGCAGAGCTAGTGGCGTCAAAATTAACACACCTACTTGATGTGACTCAAAAGCGGGACGATTTACTATCCGACGTTGTTTTAGATGTGCAAGTGCCAGTCAAAACTCGCGGTGACGGCACCCTGCCGACCACTTCGCTAGTTAACACCGGTCTTGTTGTGTGTGTTTCAAGCTCAAGAGCAACTCCAAGCAAAAAATGGTTAACAGCAACATTCAGACGGTTTCGTACTGCTCAATTGCTACATTAAAACGGTATGTTCCTTTTTCAGAACTGGAAAAACACGAGCGTGACAGCATTCGAACCTGTAATCTTCAGATCTGAAGTCCGACGCCTGATCCATTAGGCCACACGGTCACTGACGACCAACTATAACTTGTATACGACTCATCTCGAAACGCTCACACCCTGAGGAATTGTGTTTTCGTTCTGCACAGCCGCTGCCCCTTGCTCTTTCCCACCCATTCGTTACATTCAACCTCTTACGAGACCGACCAAATATAGACTGGGAAACAAGACCACAAACTTTGTGCATTCGGAATCGAAGGCAGGGCATCCCTCGCCGCATTTGCTACAATGGCCATTTGCTACTTCTGCAGAAGCGGCGGCGACGACGACGACGACGACGACGACGACGACGACGACCGCGAGTGGCTCTGAGATATCTGAGAAATACATCTATAAAATGTAATTCAGACTGCCTCGTCCCACCTTATGCTGTACCGTTTTTTTTTTTTTTTTCCTTTATTGTGATTTTAATACCTGTGACAAACAGGTAGGCCGGCAGCGGACCAAGTATGCCGCTCTTCGGCCTCAGAGTATAACACAGAACAGAGATGAGTGAGATATAAAAACAATCAAGACGGCGGGGTACAAACAGTAGACAAAACAGAGTTAAAACGGAGTCGGTCACGTGCGTAGCACAATGGATAAAAGCGGAGAAACACGGTGCACAAACGCAGATGGCAGATGGCCACACGTGAACCAGCGGAGCACAAACGACGAAACACAACCACACTGCAGGAGAGTCGAGGCACAAACACATGCGATGGTCTTCGGCGTAGGACGATGAAAGTAACTGATGGAAGACAGCAGAGTCGTGGCCTGCCAAGGGGAAAAGGTGTGGGGAAGAGGAGAGAGAGGGGGAGGGGAAGATGCCAGTGGAGGAGAGGGATGGAGGAGAAGGGGGAGGGTAGGGGGAGTGGAAGCCCAAGGAGAAAGGGGAGGGGAGGGAGGGAGAGAAGGGAGAGAGGGTGCCCACAGGAAAAGGAGAGGAGAGGGAAGGTAAGGCTCAAAGTTGGTAGGAGGGGTAGATGGAGGGGAGGAGGGCATCATCAGGGAGGGGGAGTTGACGGAAGCCACCGAGGGAGAGGGTGTGGAGGGTGTAAAGATGGAGAGCAGGTGGGATATAGGAATGCAGGCGCGGCAGCGGGTTGGGGTGGGAGAGGATGGGAGAGACAAGAGGGTGTGGAGGATCAAGCTTGCGGGAGGTGTAGAGGATCCGTAACCGTTCGAGGAAAAGGAGGAGGTGCGGGAAGGGAATCAGGTCATAGAGGATCCGCGTGGGGGAAGGGAGACGGATGCGATAGGCGAGGCGGAGCGCATGGCGTTCTAGGATCTGAATGGACTTGTAGAAGGTAGGAGGGGCAGAGATCCAGGCGGGATGAGCATAGCAAAGGATAGGACGGATGAGGGACTTGTAGGTGTAGAGGATGGTGGAAGGGTCCAGACCCCATGTACGGCCAGAAAGGAGCTTAAGGAGGCGGAGGCGGGAGCGTGCCTTGGCTTGGATCGTCCGGAGATGTGGGTTCCAGGAGAGGCGACGGTCGAGGGTGACACCAAGGTACTTGAGAGTAGGTGTGAGGGTGATGGGACGGCCATAAATAGTAAGATAGAAATCAAGGAGACGGAAGGAACGAGTGGTTTTGCCTACAATGATCGCCTGGGTCTTGGAAGGATTGACCTTGAGCAACCACTGGTTACACCAAGTGGTGAACCGGTCAAGATAGGATTGGAGAAGGTGCTGGGAGCGTTGCAGGGTGGGAGCGAGGGCAAGGAAGGCAGTGTCATCGGCGTACTGGAGAAGGTGTAGGGGAGGTGCAGGTGGAGGCATGTCTGCCGTGTAAAGGAGGTAGAGAAGAGGGGAAAGGACGGAACCTTGGGGCACACCGGCGGAGGGGTAGAAGGTGTAGGAATCAGTGTTGTGGATGGTGACATAGGAAGGACGGTGGGAAAGGAAGGAAGCGACCAGACGGACATAGTTGAGAGGAAGAGCAAAGGTTTGGAGCTTGAAAAGGAGACCGGAATGCCACACACGGTCATATGCGCGTTCGAGGTCGAGGGAAAGGAAGATGGCGGAACGACGGGAATTGAGTTGTTCGGAGAGGAGGTGAGTGAGGTGAAGGAGGAGGTCATCGGCTGAGAAGGACGGCCGAAAGCCACATTGGGTAGGGGGGAGGAGGCGGTGTTGGTGAAGGTGCTTGTGTAGGCGGCGGGTAAGAATGGATTCCAGGACCTTGCTGAAGACCGAGGTAAGGCTGATGGGACGGTAGGAGGAGACAGCGGAAGGCGGTTTGTCGGGCTTGAGGAACATCAGGATCCGGGAGGTTTTCCACAGGTCGGGGTAGTAGCCGGTGGACAGGACCACATTGTAGAGCCTGGCCAATGTGGAGAGGAAGGAGGCAGGAGCTTCACGGAGGTGACGGTAAGTAACACGATCGTGACCGGGAGCAGTGTTGCGTTTAGGGCGAAGTGTAGCAATGATATCTTGAGTGGTGATTGGGGTATTTAGTTCTGTGTGTGTGATGTTGTCCAAGTACTGGAAGCCAGGAGCAAGCGGGGGGACAGAGGTATCAGTTCGATCACGGACATCAGGAAAGAGGGAATAATCGAACTGGGGATCGTCAGGGATGGTAAGGATATCGGAGAGGTAGGAGGCGAAATGGTTGGCCTTACTAAGGGCATCAGGGAAGGGGTGGTCATCATGAAGGAGAGGGTAGTAGGGAGAGGGTTTAGATCCGGTAAGGCGGCGGAAGGCTGACCAGTACTTGGACGAGTTGATAGGTAAGGTGGCATTAAGACGGGTGCATGTCTGTCGCCAGTCCCGGCGTTTCTTCGCCGTGAGTAAGTTCCTGATGTGTCGCTGTAGTTGCCGGTGGCGTCGTAGTGTGTCCTGGTCACGTGTGTGAAGGAAGGCACGGTAGAGCCGGCGGGATTCACGCAGGAGAAGGACGGCCTGTGGGGGTAAGGTGGGGCGGTGCGGATGGATGGCAATGGTAGGGACGTGGGCCTCCACGGCCTCAGACAAGGTCTGCTGGAGAAAGGAGGCAGCACGGGTAACGTCATCAGGTTGGTGGTAGGTGAGGGGGTGGCTATCGACCTGGAGAGCAAGGGAGTCCCGGTAGGCATTCCAGTTGGCACGGGAGTAGTCATGGACATATTTCGGGGGAGGGTCATGGCGCGGGTCGGGACGGGGGCGACGACCGTCTGATACAGTGAGGAGGACAGGGAGATGGTCACTGCCAATGGGATCAAGGACGTCCACCGCTATGCGGCCAAGCAGGGTGGGGGAGGCTAGGACGACATCGGGAGTGGTATTGGATTCAGGGCGGGTGTGTTGGGGAATTGGAAGGACGTCGCCTTGGAGGGTGGCAAGGAACCGATGCCACCGCCGTAACTGGGCGGCAGAACGACTATGGATGTTAAGGTCGGCGGCGATCACGTAGGAGGAGAAGGTACGGTCGATGTGGGAAAGGAAGTCGAAAGGAATAGGTGCAGCGGGGCGGACATAGATGGTGGCACAGGTAAGGGTAAGGCCGGGGAAGAAGAGACTAAGGATCAAGTGTTCTGTGGGGTCAGGAAGGAGGGGTTGGAGCCGGACAGGGATCTGGCGGTGGTGGCCAATGGCAACTCCGCCACGCGCTATCTGGAGTGGATTGTCAGACCGGTGAAGGAGGTAGGGCGAGGTGTGGACGGTGTGGTGGGGCTGAAGAAAGGTTTCGTTCAGAAGGAAGGCATCCACACGGTGGGTCGTAAGGGTATGCATAAGGAGGTGCTTGTTGGTGGGAAGGGAGCGGATGTTATTGAACAGGATACGGTGCTGTCGTGCCATAATGGGAATTTAAACGAGGGTGTCGAGACGGGAGAAGGTGAAATGGGCCTGGTTGTGGGAATAGGTGGCGTAGGTGTTGAGGTGGAACACGGAACGGGCAGCGAGGGAAATCTGGTGGAGGGTGTGGGGACGCTGAAAGGGATGGACGTTCTGGAGCACTATTGTGACGAACCTGATGATGTCCTCTGCGGTGGGGGGAGGACGGAGGGAATTGCCAGGAGGGGTGGGGTCATCCAAAGGGCGGAGAGGAACAGTGAGTTCAGGAGCGGATGGAGGAGGTCGAGCCTTGCATTTCTGGGAGTAGGTAGGGTGTTGGAGGTTGCAGGTATTGCAGGAGGGAGGAGACTGAAGGTTGGGGCACTGCCGGAGGAAGTGCGCTTGCTTACAATGCGGGCAGACTGGGGCCTCGCGGCACTCTGATGTTGGGTGTGCGTTATAACGCAGACACCTCTGGCAGCGAATGGATTGTGGTGGGGAGCGGGAGGGGTCAACCTTATACCGGCGGTGGAAGAGGAGGGCACCCTCCTTAAGGAGATGGTCGATGGAGGGAGCGTGTTCGGAGAAAACTCGCATAAGGCGAGTGGGGCCCGCAGAGTTGAAAATGCGGCGAACAGCTCGCACCTCCAGGTACGGGTGGGCCTTCAACTCCGCCAGCACCTCTTCCTCCGTGATCGTCGGGCTAAGCCGAGTGATCACGGCGGTGAGGGTCGGCGGGCGACGTGGGGGTTGGGGTTGACGGGGGGAGGAAGGGGAAGGAGCAGGGGCAAGGGAGGCATTAGGTCCAAATCGGGTGAGAGGAATTCGGGAGAGGATGTCGGAGTGTAGGGTAGGGCTTGGGGAGGTGATCAAGACAGAGTCCCTACGGGGGGTAAGAAGGGAGATGGGGGCTGCAGGGAAGTATTGGCGGAGGAGCAAGGTCAGGTTGCGGGCCTCCAGGAGAGAGGGATCAGGACGGGAGAGGAGATACTTGTAGGAGGGGGAGTTAGAAGAGGAAGTAGAGGGGGCTGGAGGGGAGACATCCATGGCATCTAGGGGTGGGGGAGGGGGAAGATGCTGGGACTTCTTGGGTGCAGAGGAGGCGGGGGTGCCACTGGGACGCTTAACAGCGGGGACAGGATGGGAGGAGGTGTGGGGCACAGGAGTGACGGGGAGATGACGGGAAGCGGCAGGTCCCGGTGTCGGTGCTGGTGCTGGTGCTGCTGTTGGTGCTGCTGTTGGTGCTGCTGCTGGTTGTGGCGCTGCTGCAGGTGGTGGTGCTGGCGCCGGCGATGGTGCGGCATGGGTCGTAGCCCGACGAGACACAACCCTGGCAGGGGCCGCATGAGTGGTGTGGGGGAGTGGGGGAAAGGGGTCGTGTGTGGAGGCTTGGGGAGAAGGAGCAGGGGATGGGGCGACAAAGGGAGCTGGGGTGGGAAGGGTGAGGAGGGGCGGGATATAGTAGGACGGGGGCGACTGAGCACACCAAGTAAGAGTAGTGGCAGCGAGGGAGGGCGTCGTATAGACGATGGCGGTGGTAGTGGCGGTGGTGGTGGGGGTGGTCATGATGGCAGTAAGGAAAACTGGAAACACAGAAAAGAAGAATGGGGACAGACAAGGGACAAAGTCAGGAACAGATTACAGATGACAGATGAGAGACGTCGAGGAGCGAAAGGATGAAGGCAAAGACGAAGACGAGAATAGCGACGACAACGAAAGCAGGAGAGGAAGACGAAGCACTGGGTCCTGGCGGCGGCGGCGGCGGCGGCGGCGGCGGGGGCCGGAAGCTGCGGCGGCGGCGGCGGCGGCGGCGGCGGCGGGGGCCGGAAGCTGCGGCGGCGGCGGCGGCGGCGGCGGCTGGGTCCGGAAGCTACGGCTGGGTCCGGCGACGACTGCTACTGCAAAACTGGCGGCACTGGAAACTGCTGCTGCTGCTGCTGCTGCTGCTGGCGGTTCCGGAACTGCGACTGCGACTGCGACTGCGACTGCGACTGCGACTTCTGCGAAGCCCTAACACTTCGATACGTAGCAGTACTCTGCAAGGTATCGAAGGGCGGAACTCTTCCGAGGTCCGCCGAAGAATCCCTGGGGGTGCTGTACCGCTTTGGCAAAGGCTTTATCTGCGCCATTCGCCTTAATCACATCTGAGAGTAATTCTTAATAAAACGCCTGTCGCTAATTGTTCGTCATCACAGATACTGTTTGCTATACGGCCACGACGCAAAACTGATTTCCAAAATTCGTCTTCCTCCTCTGAGGATGGAACTTACCACCACTGGCTTACTACACCAGTGATCTACCACTGAGCTAAAGAGGCGCGGCCTAGCGGTACTCTTGCGTACTTCGGCCTTACGGTCGCCTGCATCATCAGACTTCAGCTGACAACACATCATATTAGCTTCTAATATTTGCAGCTATGGCGACCCATTACTGCTTGGCTACACATCTGACACGTAACCGATGTGCTCTCCAAACAACAACACTTGCATTTCAGAACATGTCTTTCACACATGTCTACAAAATCACCTTCACCTTCAAATACAGTCTCCTTGAGACTGACAGAGACGTAGGCAAATGTTAAAGTTGCTATTTACATTATATCACGTTAATCAGAAAAACGGTAATTTACATCTGCAGCGGAACAAAATTCCGTTCCGCCCAGAGTTGGGCTCGTACCCACAACCCTGGGATTAAGAGTCTCACGATCTACCGACTTAGCTAGCCGGCTGCCTCCGTTAATACCTCCCGGGTAGCAAGTTACACAGTACTCGTTTGGGTTGGGTGGTCCCATACAGAATCTCTCCATGCTGCCTAATGTTTTCCTAACGTCACACTCGTCACGTACTTCACTTTTATTTCATAATCATTTCTGAGAGGTAAAGGAATTGCATGACAACATGCAGAGCTAGTGGCGTCAAAATTAACACACATACTTGATGTGACTCAAACGCCGAACGATTTACTATCCGACGTTGTTTTAGATGTGCAAGTGCCAGTCAAAACTCGCGGTGACGGCACCCTGCCGACCACTTCGCTAGTTAACACCGGTCTTGTTGTGTGTGTTTCAAGCTCAAGAGCAACTCCAAGCAAAAAATGGTTAACAGCAACATTCAGACGGTTTCGTACTGCTCAATTGCTACATTAAAACGGTATGTTCCTTTTTCAGAACTGGAAAAACACGAGCGTGACAGCATTCGAACCTGTAATCTTCAGATCCGAAGTCCGACGCCTGATCCATTAGGCCACACGGTCACTGACGACCAACTATAACTTGTATACGACTCATCTCGAAACGCTCACACCCTGAGGAATTGTGTTTTCGTTCTGCACAGCCGCTGCCCCTTGCTCTTTCCCACCCATTCGTTACATTCAACCTCTTACGAGACCGACCAAATATAGACTGGGAAACAAGACCACAAACTTTGTGCATTCGGAATCGAAGGCAGGGCATCCCTCGCCGCATTTGCTACAATGGCCATTTGCTACTTCTGCAGAAGCGGCGGCGACGACGACGACGACGACGACGACGACGACGACGACGACCGCGAGTGGCTCTGAGATATCTGAGAAATACATCTATAAAATGTAATTCAGACTGCCTCGTCCCACCTTATGCTGTACCGCTTTGGCAAAGGCTTTATCTGCGCCATTCGCCTTAATCACATCTGAGAGTAATTCTTAATAAAACGCCTGTCGCTAATTGTTCGTCATCACAGATACTGTTTGCTATACGGCCACGACGCAAAACTGATTTCCAAAATTCGTCTTCCTCCTCTGAGGATGGAACTTACCACCACTGGCTTACTACACCAGTGATCTACCACTGAGCTAAAGAGGCGCGGCCTAGCGGTACTCTTGCGTACTTCGGCCTTACGGTCGCCTGCATCATCAGACTTCAGCTGACAACACATCATATTAGCTTCTAATATTTGCAGCTATGGCGACCCATTACTGCTTGGCTACACATCTGACACGTAACCGATGTGCTCTCCAAACAACAACACTTGCATTTCAGAACATGTCTTTCACACATGTCTACAAAATCACCTTCACCTTCAAATACAGTCTCCTTGAGACTGACAGAGACGTAGGCAAATGTTAAAGTTGCTATTTACATTATATCACGTTAATCAGAAAAACGGTAATTTACATCTGCAGCGGAACAAAATTCCGTTCCGCCCAGAGTTGGGCTCGTACCCACAACCCTGGGATTAAGAGTCTCACGATCTACCGACTTAGCTAGCCGGCTGCCTCCGTTAATACCTCCCGGGTAGCAAGTTACACAGTACTCGTTTGGGTTGGGTGGTCCCATACAGAATCTCTCCATGCTGCCTAATGTTTTCCTAACGTCACACTCGTCACGTACTTCACTTTTATTTCATAATCATTTCTGAGAGGTAAAGGAATTGCATGACAACATGCAGAGCTAGTGGCGTCAAAATTAACACACATACTTGATGTGACTCAAACGCCGAACGATTTACTATCCGACGTTGTTTTAGATGTGCAAGTGCCAGTCAAAACTCGCGGTGACGGCACCCTGCCGACCACTTCGCTAGTTAACACCGGTCTTGTTGTGTGTGTTTCAAGCTCAAGAGCAACTCCAAGCAAAAAATGGTTAACAGCAACATTCAGACGGTTTCGTACTGCTCAATTGCTACATTAAAACGGTATGTTCCTTTTTCAGAACTGGAAAAACACGAGCGTGACAGCATTCGAACCTGTAATCTTCAGATCCGAAGTCCGACGCCTGATCCATTAGGCCACACGGTCACTGACGACCAACTATAACTTGTATACGACTCATCTCGAAACGCTCACACCCTGAGGAATTGTGTTTTCGTTCTGCACAGCCGCTGCCCCTTGCTCTTTCCCACCCATTCGTTACATTCAACCTCTTACGAGACCGACCAAATATAGACTGGGAAACAAGGCCACAAACTTTGTGCATTCGGAATCGAAGGCAGGGCATCCCTCGCCGCATTTGCTACGATGGCCATTTGCTACTTCTGCAGAAGCGGCGGCGGCGGCGGCGACGACGACGACGACGACGACGACGACGACGACGACGACGACGACGACCGCGAGTGGCTCTGCGATATGTGAGAAATACATCTATAAAATGTAATTCAGACTGCCTCGTCCCACCTTATGCTGTACCGCTTTGGCAAAGGCTTTATCTGCGCCATTCGCCTTAGTCACATCTGAGAGTAATTCTTAATAAAACGTCTGTCGCTAATTGTTCCTCATCACAGATACTGTTTGCTATACGGCCACGACGCAAAACTGATTTCCAAAATTCGTCTTTCTCCTCTGAGGATGGAACTTACCACCACTGGTTTACTACACCAGTGATATACCACTGAGCTAAAGAGGCGCGGCCTAGCGGTACTCTTGCGTACTTCGGCCTTACGGTCGCTTGCATCATCAGACTTCAGCTGACAACACATCATATTAGCTTCTAATATTTGCAGCTATGACGACCCATTACTCCTTGGCTACACATCTTACACGTAACCGATGTGCTCTCCAAACAACAACACTTGCATTTCAGAACATGTCTTTCACACATGTCTACAAAATCACCTTCACCTTCAAATACAGTCTCCTTGAGACTGACAGAGACGTAGGCAAATGTTAATGTTGCTATTTACATTATATCACGTTAATCAGAAAAACGGTAATTTACATCTGCAGCGGAACAAAATTCCGTTCCGCCCAGAGTTGGGCTCGTACCCACAACCCTGGGATTAAGAGTCTCACGATCTACCGACTTAGCTAGCCGGCTGCCTCCGTTAATACCTCCCGGGTAGCAAGTTACACAGTACTCGTTTGGGTTGGGTGGTCCCATACAGAATCTCTCCATGCTGCCTAATGTTTTCCTAACGTCACACTCGTCACGTACTTCACTTTTATTTCATAATCATTTCTGAGAGGTAAAGGAATTGCATGACAACATGCAGAGCTAGTGGCGTCAAAATTAACACACATACTTGATGTGACTCAAACGCCGAACGATTTACTATCCGACGTTGTTTTAGATGTGCAAGTGCCAGTCAAAACTCGCGGTGACGGCACCCTGCCGACCACTTCGCTAGTTAACACCGGTCTTGTTGTGTGTGTTTCAAGCTCAAGAGCAACTCCAAGCAAAAAATGGTTAACAGCAACATTCAGACGGTTTCGTACTGCTCAATTGCTACATTAAAACGGTATGTTCCTTTTTCAGAACTGGAAAACCACGAGCGTGACAGCATTCGAACCTGTAATCTTCAGATCCGAAGTCCGACGCCTGATCCATTAGGCCACAGGGTCCTGACGACCAACTATAACTTGTATACGACTCATCTCGAAACGCTCACACCCTGAGGAATTGTGTTTTCGTTCTGCACAGCCGCTGCCCCTTGCTCTTTCCCACCCATTCGTTACATTCAACCTCTTACAAGACCGACCAAATATAGACTGGGAAACAAGACCACAAACTTTGTGCATTCGGAATCGAAAGCAGGGCATCCCTCGCCGCATTTGCTACGATGGCCATTTGCTACTTCTGCAGAAGCGGTGGCGGCTACGACGAAGACGACGACGACGACGACGACGACCGCGAGAGGCTCTGAGATATGTGAGAAATACATCTATAAAATGTAATTCAGACTGCCTCGTCCCACCTTATGCTGTACCGCTTTGGCAAAGGCTTTATCTGCGCCATTCGCCTTAGTCACATCTGAGAGTAATTCTTAATAAAACGTCTGTCGCTAATTGTTCCTCATCACAGATACTGTTTGCTATACGGCCACGACGCAAAACTGATTTCCAAAATTCGTCTTTCTCCTCTGAGGATGGAACTTACCACCACTGGTTTACTACACCAGTGATATACCACTGAGCTAAAGAGGCGCGGCCTAGCGGTACTCTTGCGTACTTCGGCCTTACGGTCGCTTGCATCATCAGACTTCAGCTGACAACACATCATATTAGCTTCTAATATTTGCAGCTATGACGACCCATTACTCCTTGGCTACACATCTTACACGTAACCGATGTGCTCTCCAAACAACAACACTTGCATTTCAGAACATGTCTTTCACACATGTCTACAAAATCACCTTCACCTTCAAATACAGTCTCCTTGAGACTGACAGAGACGTAGGCAAATGTTAATGTTGCTATTTACATTATATCACGTTAATCAGAAAAACGGTAATTTACATCTGCAGCGGAACAAAATTCCGTTCCGCCCAGAGTTGGGCTCGTACCCACAACCCTGGGATTAAGAGTCTCACGATCTACCGACTTAGCTAGCCGGCTGCCTCCGTTAATACCTCCCGGGTAGCAAGTTACACAGTACTCGTTTGGGTTGGGTGGTCCCATACAGAATCTCTCCATGCTGCCTAATGTTTTCCTAACGTCACACTCGTCACGTACTTCACTTTTATTTCATAATCATTTCTGAGAGGTAAAGGAATTGCATGACAACATGCAGAGCTAGTGGCGTCAAAATTAACACACATACTTGATGTGACTCAAACGCCGAACGATTTACTATCCGACGTTGTTTTAGATGTGCAAGTGCCAGTCAAAACTCGCGGTGACGGCACCCTGCCGACCACTTCGCTAGTTAACACCGGTCTTGTTGTGTGTGTTTCAAGCTCAAGAGCAACTCCAAGCAAAAAATGGTTAACAGCAACATTCAGACGGTTTCGTACTGCTCAATTGCTACATTAAAACGGTATGTTCCTTTTTCAGAACTGGAAAACCACGAGCGTGACAGCATTCGAACCTGTAATCTTCAGATCCGAAGTCCGACGCCTGATCCATTAGGCCACACGGTCACTGACGACCAACTATAACTTGTATACGACTCATCTCGAAACGCTCACACCCTGAGGAATTGTGTTTTCGTTCTGCACAGCCGCTGCCCCTTGCTCTTTCCCACCCATTCGTTACATTCAACCTCTTACGAGACCGACCAAATATAGACTGGGAAACAAGACCACAAACTTTGTGCATTCGGAATCGAAGGCAGGGCATCCCTCGCCGCATTTGCTACGATGGCCATTTGCTACTTCTGCAGAAGCGGCGGCGGCGACGACGAAGACGACGACGACGACGACGACGACGACCGCGAGAGGCTCTGAGATATGTGAGAAATACATCTATAAAATGTAATTCAGACTGCCTCGTCCCACCTTATGCTGTACCGCTTTGGCAAAGGCTTTATCTGCGCCATTCGCCTTAATCACATCTGAGAGTAATTCTTAATAAAACGTCTGTCGCTAATTGTTCGTCATCACAGATACTGTTTGCTATACGGCCACGACGCAAAACTGATTTCCAAAATTCGTCTTCCTCCTCTGAGGATGGGACTTACCACCACTGGTTTACTACACCAATGATCTACCACTGAGCTAAAGAGGCGCGGCCTAGCGGTACTCTTGCGTACTTCGGCCTTACGGTCGCCTGCATCATCAGACTTCAGCTGACAACACATCATATTAGCTTCTAATATTTGCAGCTATGGCGACCCATTACTGCTTGGCTACACATCTGACACGTAACCGATGTGCTCTCCAAACAACAACACTTGCATTTCAGAACATGTCTTTCACACATGTCTACAAAATCACCTTCACCTTCAAACACAGTCTCCTTGCGACTGACAGAGACGTAGGCAAATGTTAAAGTTGCTATTTACATTATATCACGTTAATCAGAAAAACGGTAATTTACATCTGCAGCGGAACAAAATTCCGTTCCGCCCAGCGTTGGGCTCGAACCCACAACCCTGGGATTAAGAGTCTCACGCTCTACCGACTTAGCTAGCCGGCTGCCTCCGTTAATACCTCCCGGGTAGCAAGTCACACAGTACTCGTTTGGGTTGGGTGGTCCCATACAGAATCTCTCCATGCTGCCTAATGTTTTCCTAACGTCACACTCGTCACGTACTTCACTTTTATTTCATAATCATTTCTGAGAGGTAAAGGAATTGCATGACAACATGCAGAGCTAGTGGCGTCAAAATTAACACACATACTTGATGTGACTCAAAAGCGGAACGATTTACTTTAGGACGTTGTTTTAGATGTGCAAGTGCCAGTCAAAACTCGCGGTGACGGCACCCTGCCGACCACTTCGCTAGTTAACACCGGTCTTGTTGTGTGTGTTTCAAGCTCAAGAGCAACTCCAAGCAAAAAATGGTCAACAGCAACATTCAGACGGTTTCGTACTGCTCAATTGCTACATTAAAACGGTATGTTTCTTTTTCAGAACTGGAAAAACACGAGCGTGACAGCATTCGAACCTGTAATCTTCAGATCCGAAGTCCGACGCCTGATCCATTAGGCCACAGGGTCCTGACGACCAACTATAACTTGTATACGACTCATCTCGAAACGCTCACACCCTGAGGAATTGTGTTTTCGTTCTGCACAGCCGCTGCCCCTTGCTCTTTCCCACCCATTCGTTACATTCAACCTCTTACGAGACCGACCAAATATAGACTGGGAAACAAGACCACAAACTTTGTGCATTCGGAATCGAAAGCAGGGCATCCCTCGCCGCATTTGCTACGATGGCCATTTGCTACTTCTGCAGAAGCGGTGGCGGCTACGACGAAGACGACGACGACGACGACGACGACGACGACGACCGCGAGAGGCTCTGAGATATGTGAGAAATACATCTATAAAATGTAATTCAGACTGCCTCGTCCCACCTTATGCTGTACCGCTTTGGCAAAGCCTTTATCGGCGCCATTCGCCTTAATCACATCTGAGAGTAATTCTTAATAAAACGTCTGTCGCTAATTGTTCGTCATCACAGATACTGTTTGCTATACGGCCACGACGCAAAACTGATTTCCAAAATTCGTCTTCCTCCTCTGAGGATGGAACTTACCACCACTGGTTTACTACACCAGTGATCTACCACTGAGCTAAAGAGGCGCGGCCTAGCGGTACTCTTGCGTACTTCGGCCTTACGGTCGCCTGCATCATCAGACTTCAGCTGACAACACATCATATTAGCTTCTAATATTTGCAGCTATGGCGACCCATTACTGCTTGGCTACACATCTGACACGTAACCGATATGCTCTCCAAACAACAACACTTGCATTTCAGAACATGTCTTTCACACATGTCTACAAAATCACCTTCACCTTCAAATACAGTCTCCTTGCGACTGACAGAGACGTAGGAAAATGTTAAAGTTGCTATTTACATTATATCACGTTAATCAGAAGAACGGTAATTTACATCTGCAGCGGAACAAAATTCCGTTCCGCCCAGAGTTGGGCTCGTACCCACAACCCTGGGATTAAGAGTCTCACGATCTACCGACTTAGCTAGCCGGCTGCCTCCGTTAATACCTCCCGGGTAGCAAGTCACACAGTACTCGTTTGGGTTGGGTGGTCCCATACAGAATCTCTCCATGCTGCCTAATGTTTTCCTAACGTCACACTCGTCACGTACTTCACTTTTATTTCATAATCATTTCTGAGAGGTAAAGGAATTGCATGACAACAAGCAGAGCTAGTGGCGTCAAAATTAACACACCTACTTGATGTGACTCAAAAGCGGGACGATTTACTATCCGACGTTGTTTTAGATGTGCAAGTGCCAGTCAAAACTCGCGGTGACGGCACCCTGCCGACCACTTCGCTAGTTAACACCGGTCTTGTTGTGTGTGTTTCAAGCTCAAGAGCAACTCCAAGCAAAAAATGGTTAACAGCAACATTCAGACGGTTTCGTACTGCTCAATTGCTACATTAAAACGGTATGTTCCTTTTTCAGAACTGGAAAAACACGAGCGTGACAGCATTCGAACCTGTAATCTTCAGATCCGAAGTCCGACGCCTGATCCATTAGGCCACACGGTCACTGACGACCAACTATAACTTGTATACGACTCATCTCGAAACGCTCACACCCTGAGGAATTGTGTTTTCGTTCTGCACAGCCGCTGCCCCTTGCTCTTTCCCACCCATTCGTTACATTCAACCTCTTACGAGACCGACCAAATATAGACTGGGAAACAAGACCACAAACTTTGTGCATTCGGAATCGAAGGCAGGGCATCCCTCGCCGCATTTGCTACGATGGCCATTTGCTACTTCTGCAGAAGCGGCGGCGGCGGCGACGACGACGACGACGACGACGACGACGACGACGACGACGACGACGACGACCGCGAGAGGCTCTGAGATATGTGAGAAATACATCTATAAAATGTAATTCAGACTGCCTCGTCCCACCTTATGCTGTACCGCTTTGGCAAAGGCTTTATCTGCGCCATTCGCCTTAATCACATCTGAGAGTAATTCTTAATAAAACGTCTGTCGCTAATTGTTCGTCATCACAGATACTGTTTGCTATACGGCCACGACGCAAAACTGATTTCCAAAATTCGTCTTCCTCCTCTGAGGATGGAACTTACCACCACTGGTTTACTACACCAGTGATCTACCACTGAGCTAAAGAGGCGCGGCCTAGCGGTACTCTTGCGTACTTCGGCCTTACGGTCGCCTGCATCATCAGACTTCAGCTGACAACACATCATATTAGCTTCTAATATTTGCAGCTATGGCGACCCATTACTGCTTGGCTACACATCTGACACGTAACCGATGTGCTCTCCAAATAACAACACTTGCATTTCAGAACATGTCTTTCACACATGTCTACAAAATCACCTTCACCTTCAAATACAGTCTCCTTGCGACTGACAGAGACGTAGGCAAAGGTAAAAGTTGCTATTTACATTATATCACGTTAATCAGAAAAACGGTAATTTACATCTGCAGCGGAACAAAATTCGGTTCCGCCCAGCGTTGGGCTCGAACCCACAACCCTGGGATTAAGAGACTCACGCTCTACCGACTTAGCTAGCCGGCTGCCTCCGTTAATACCTCCCGGGTAGCAAGTCACACAGTACTCGTTTGGGTTGGGTGGTCCCATACAGAATCTCTCCATGCTGCCTAATGTTTTCCTAACGTCACACTCGTCACGTACTTCACTTTTATTTCATAATCATTTCTGAGAGGTAAAGGAATTGCATGACAACAAGCAGAGCTAGTGGCGTCAAAATTAACACACATACTTGATGTGACTCAAAAGCGGGACGATTTACTATCCGACGTTGTTTTAGATGTGCAAGTGCCAGTCAAAACTCGTGGTGACGGCACCCTGCCGACCACTTCGCTAGTTAACACCGGTCTTGTTGTGTGTGTTTCAAGCTCAAGAGCAACTCCAAGCAAAAAATGGTTAACAGCAACATTCAGACGGTTTCGTACTGCTCAATTGCTACATTAAAACGGTATGTTCCTTTTTCAGAACTGGAAAAACACGAGCGTGACAGCATTCGAACCTGTAATCTTCAGATCCGAAGTCCGACGCCTGATCCATTAGGCCACACGGTCACTGACGACCAACTATAACTTGTATACGACTCATCTCGAAACGCTCACACCCTGAGGAATTGTGTTTTCGTTCTGCACAGCCGCTGCCCCTTGCTCTTTCCCACCCATTCGTTACATTCAACCTCTTACGAGACCGACCAAATATAGACTGGGAAACAAGACCACAAACTTTGTGCATTCGGAATCGAAGGCAGGGCATCCCTCGCCGCATTTGCTACGATGGCCATTTGCTACTTCTGCAGAAGCGGCGGCGGCGACGACGAAGACGACGACGACGACGACGACCGCGAGAGGCTCTGAGATATGTGAGAAATACATCTATAAAATGTAATTCAGACTGCCTCGTCCCACCTTATGCTGTACCGCTTTGGCAAAGGCTTTATCTGCGCCATTCGCCTTAATCACATCTGAGAGTAATTCTTAATAAAACGTCTGTCGCTAATTGTTCGTCATCACAGATACTGTTTGCTATACGGCCACGACGCAAAACTGATTTCCAAAATTCGTCTTCCTCCTTTGAGGATGGAACTTACCACCACTGGTTTACTACACCAATGATCTACCACTGAGCTAAAGTGGCGCGGCCTAGCGGTACTCTTGCGTACTTCGGCCTTACGGTCGCCTGCATCATCAGACTTCAGCTGACAACACATCATATTAGCTTCTAATATTTGCAGCTATGGCGACCCATTACTGCTTGGCTACACATCTGACACGTAACCGATGTGCTCTCCAAATAACAACACTTGCATTTCAGAACATGTCTTTCACACATGTCTACAAAATCACCTTCACCTTCAAATACAGTCTCCTTGCGACTGACAGAGACGTAGGCAAAGGTAAAAGTTGCTATTTACATTATATCACGTTAATCAGAAAAACGGTAATTTACATCTGCAGCGGAACAAAATTCGGTTCCGCCCAGCGTTGGGCTCGAACCCACAACCCTGGGATTAAGAGTCTCACGCTCTACCGACTTAGCTAGCCGGCTGCCTCCGTTAATACCTCCCGGGTAGCAAGTCACACAGTACTCGTTTGGGTTGGGTGGTCCCATACAGAATCTCTCCATGCTGCCTAATGTTTTCCTAACGTCACACTCGTCACGTACTTCACTTTTATTTCATAATCATTTCTGAGAGGTAAAGGAATTGCATGACAACATGCAGAGCTAGTGGCGTCAAAATTAACACACATACTTGATGTGACTCAAAAGCGGAACGATTTACTTTAGGACGTTGTTTTAGATGTGCAAGTGCCAGTCAAAACTCGCGGTGACGGCACCCTGCCGACCACTTCGCTAGTTAACACCGGTCTTGTTGTGTGTGTTTCAAGCTCAAGAGCAACTCCAAGCAAAAAATGGTTAACAGCAACATTCAGACGGTTTCGTACTGCTCAATTGCTACATTAAAACGGTATGTTCCTTTTTCAGAACTGGAAAAACACGAGCGTGACAGCATTCGAACCTGTAATCTTCAGATCCGAAGTCCGACGCCTGATCCATTAGGCCACACGGTCACTGACGACCAACTATAACTTGTATACGACTCATCTCGAAACGCTCACACCCTGAGGAATTGTGTTTTCGTTCTGCACAGCCGCTGCCCCTTGCTCTTTCCCACCCATTCGTTACATTCAACCTCTTACGAGACCGACCAAATATAGACTGGGAAACAAGACCACAAACTTTGTGCATTCGGAATCGAAGGCAGGGCATCCTTTGCCGCATTTGCTACGATGGCCATTTGCTACTTCTGCAGAAGCGGCGGCGGCGACGACGAAGACGACGACGACGACGACGACCGCGAGAGGCTCTGAGATATGTGAGAAATACATCTATAAAATGTAATTCAGACTGCCTCGTCCCACCTTATGCTGTACCGCTTTGGCAAAGCCTTTATCGGCGCCATTCGCCTTAATCACATCTGAGAGTAATTCTTAATAAAACGTCTGTCGCTAATTGTTCGTCATCACAGATACTGTTTGCTATACGGCCACGACGCAAAACTGATTTCCAAAATTCGTCTTCCTCCTCTGAGGATGGAACTTACCACCACTGGTTTACTACACCAGTGATCTACCACTGAGCTAAAGAGGCGCGGCCTAGCGGTACTCTTGCGTACTTCGGCCTTACGGTCGCCTGCATCATCAGACTTCAGCTGACAACACATCATATTAGCTTCTAATATTTGCAGCTATGGCGACCCATTACTGCTTGGCTACACATCTGACACGTAACCGATATGCTCTCCAAACAACAACACTTGCATTTCAGAACATGTCTTTCACACATGTCTACAAAATCACCTTCACCTTCAAATACAGTCTCCTTGCGACTGACAGAGACGTAGGAAAATGTTAAATTTGCTATTTACATTATATCACGTTAATCAGAAGAACGGTAATTTACATCTGCAGCGGAACAAAATTCCGTTCCGCCCAGAGTTGGGCTCGTACCCACAACCCTGGGATTAAGAGTCTCACGATCTACCGACTTAGCTAGCCGGCTGCCTCCGTTAATACCTCCCGGGTAGCAAGTCACACAGTACTCGTTTGGGTTGGGTGGTCCCATACAGAATCTCTCCATGCTGCCTAATGTTTTCCTAACGTCACACTCGTCACGTACTTCACTTTTATTTCATAATCATTTCTGAGAGGTAAAGGAATTGCATGACAACAAGCAGAGCTAGTGGCGTCAAAATTAACACACCTACTTGATGTGACTCAAAAGCGGGACGATTTACTATCCGACGTTGTTTTAGATGTGCAAGTGCCAGTCAAAACTCGCGGTGACGGCACCCTGCCGACCACTTCGCTAGTTAACACCGGTCTTGTTGTGTGTGTTTCAAGCTCAAGAGCAACTCCAAGCAAAAAATGGTTAACAGCAACATTCAGACGGTTTCGTACTGCTCAATTGCTACATTAAAACGGTATGTTCCTTTTTCAGAACTGGAAAAACACGAGCGTGACAGCATTCGAACCTGTAATCTTCAGATCCGAAGTCCGACGCCTGATCCATTAGGCCACACGGTCACTGACGACCAACTATAACTTGTATACGACTCATCTCGAAACGCTCACACCCTGAGGAATTGTGTTTTCGTTCTGCACAGCCGCTGCCCCTTGCTCTTTCCCACCCATTCGTTACATTCAACCTCTTACGAGACCGACCAAATATAGACTGGGAAACAAGACCACAAACTTTGTGCATTCGGAATCGAAGGCAGGGCATCCCTCGCCGCATTTGCTACGATGGCCATTTGCTACTTCTGCAGAAGCGGCGGCGGCGACGACGAAGACGACGACGACGACGACCGCGAGAGGCTCTGAGATATGTGAGAAATACATCTATAAAATGTAATTCAGACTGCCTCGTCCCACCTTATGCTGTACCGCTTTGGCAAAGGCTTTATCTGCGCCATTCGCCTTAATCACATCTGAGAGTAATTCTTAATAAAACGTCTGTCGCTAATTGTTCGTCATCACAGATACTGTTTGCTATACGGCCACGACGCAAAACTGATTTCCAAAATTCGTCTTCCTCCTCTGAGGATGTAACTTACCACCACTGGTTTACTACACCAATGATCTACCACTGAGCTAAAGAGGCGCGGCCTAGCGGTACTCTTGCGTACTTCGGCCTTACGGTCGCCTGCATCATCAGACTTCAGCTGACAACACATCATATTAGCTTCTAATATTTGCAGCTATGGCGACCCATTACTGCTTGGCTACACATCTGACACGTAACCGATGTGCTCTCCAAATAACAACACTTGCATTTCAGAACATGTCTTTCACACATGTCTACAAAATCACCTTCACCTTCAAATACAGTCTCCTTGCGACTGACAGAGACGTAGGCAAAGGTAAAAGTTGCTATTTACATTATATCACGTTAATCAGAAAAACGGTAATTTACATCTGCAGCGGAACAAAATTCGGTTCCGCCCAGCGTTGGGCTCGAACCCACAACCCTGGGATTAAGAGTCTCACGCTCTACCGACTCAGCTAGCCGGCTGCCTCCGTTAATACCTCCCGGGTAGCAAGTCACACAGTACTCGTTTGGGTTGGGTGGCCCCATACAGAATCTCTCCATGCTGCCTAATGTTTTCCTAACGTCACACTCGTCACGTACTTCACTTTTATTTCATAATCATTTCTGAGAGGTAAAGGAATTGCATGACAACATGCAGAGCTAGTGGCGTCAAAATTAACACACATACTTGATGTGACTCAAAAGCGGAACGATTTACTTTAGGACGTTGTTTTAGATGTGCAAGTGCCAGTCAAAACTCGCGGTGACGGCACCCTGCCGACCACTTCGCTAGTTAACACCGGTCTTGTTGTGTGTGTTTCAAGCTCAAGAGCAACTCCAAGCAAAAAATGGTTAACAGCAACATTCAGACGGTTTCGTACTGCTCAATTGCTACATTAAAACGGTATGTTCCTTTTTCAGAACTGGAAAAACACGAGCGTGACAGCATTCGAACCTGTAATCTTCAGATCCGAAGTCCGACGCCTGATCCATTAGGCCACACGGTCACTGACGACCAACTATAACTTGTATACGACTCATCTGGAAACGCTCACACCCTGAGGAATTGTGTTTTCGTTCTGCACAGCCGCTGCCCCTTGCTCTTTCCCACCCATTCGTTACATTCAACCTCTTACGAGACCGACCAAATATAGACTGGGAAACAAGACCACAAACTTTGTGCATTCGGAATCGAAGGCAGGGCATCCCTCGCCGCATTTGCTACGATGGCCATTTGCTACTTCTGCAGAAGCGGCGGCGGCGACGACGAAGACGACGACGACGACGACGACGACGACGACCGCGAGAGGCTCTGAGATATGTGAGAAATACATCTATAAAATGTAATTCAGACTGCCTCGTCCCACCTTATGCTGTACCGCTTTGGCAAAGGCTTTATCTGCGCCATTCGCCTTAATCACATCTGAGAGTAATTCTTAATAAAACGTCTGTCGCTAATTGTTCGTCATCACAGATACTGTTTGATATACGGCCACGACGCAAAACTGATTTCCAAAATTCGTCTTCCTCCTCTGAGGATGGAACTTACCACCACTGGTTTACTACACCAGTGATCTACCACTGAGCTAAAGAGGCGCGGCCTAGCGGTACTCTTGCGTACTTCGGCCTTACGGTCGCCTGCATCATCAGACTTCAGCTGACAACACATCATATTAGCTTCTAATATTTGCAGCTATGGCGACCCATTACTGCTTGGCTACACATCTGACACGTAACCGATATGCTCTCCAAACAACAACACTTGCATTTCAGAACATGTCTTTCACACATGTCTACAAAATCACCTTCACCTTCAAATACAGTCTCCTTGCGACTGACAGAGACGTAGGAAAATGTTAAAGTTGCTATTTACATTATATCACGTTAATCAGAAGAACGGTAATTTACATCTGCAGCGGAACAAAATTCCGTTCCGCCCAGAGTTGGCTCGTACCCACAACCCTGGGATTAAGAGTCTCACGATCTACCGACTTAGCTAGCCGGCTGCCTCCGTTAATACCTCCCGGGTAGCAAGTCACACAGTACTCGTTTGGGTTGGGTGGTCCCATACAGAATCTCTCCATGCTGCCTAATGTTTTCCTAACGTCACACTCGTCACGTACTTCATTTTTATTTCATAATCATTTCTGAGAGGTAAAGGAATTGCATGACAACAAGCAGAGCTAGTGGCGTCAAAATTAACACACCTACTTGATGTGACTCAAAAGCGGGACGATTTACTATCCGACGTTGTTTTAGATGTGCAAGTGCCAGTCAAAACTCGCGGTGACGGCACCCTGCCGACCACTTCGCTAGTTAACACCGGTCTTGTTGTGTGTGTTTCAAGCTCAAGAGCAACTCCAAGCAAAAAATGGTTAACAGCAACATTCAGACGGTTTCGTACTGCTCAATTGCTACATTAAAACGGTATGTTCCTTTTTCAGAACTGGAAAAACACGAGCGTGACAGCATTCGAACCTGTAATCTTCAGATCCGAAGTCCGACGCCTGATCCATTAGGCCACACGGTCACTGACGACCAACTATAACTTGTATACGACTCATCTCGAAACGCTCACACCCTGAGGAATTGTGTTTTCGTTCTGCACAGCCGCTGCCCCTTGCTCTTTCCCACCCATTCGTTACATTCAACCTCTTACGAGACCGACCAAATATAGACTGGGAAACAAGACCACAAACTTTGTGCATTCGGAATCGAAGGCAGGGCATCCCTCGCCGCATTTGCTACGATGGCCATTTGCTACTTCTGCAGAAGCGGCGGCGGCGACGGCGACGACGACGACGACGACGACGACGACGACCGCGAGAGGCTCTGAGATATGTGAGAAATACATCTATAAAATGTAATTCAGACTGCCTCGTCCCACCTTATGCTGTACCGCTTTGGCAAAGGCTTTATCTGCGCCATTCGCCTTAATCACATCTGAGAGTAATTCTTAATAAAACGTCTGTCGCTAATTGTTCGTCATCACAGATACTGTTTGCTATACGGCCACGACGCAAAACTGATTTCCAAAATTCGTCTTCCTCCTCTGAGGATGGAACTTACCACCACTGGTTTACTACACCAATGATCTACCACTGAGCTAAAGAGGCGCGGCCTAGCGGTACTCTTGCGTACTTCGGCCTTACGGTCGCCTGCATCATCAGACTTCAGCTGACAACACATCATATTAGCTTCTAATATTTGCAGCTATGGCGACCCATTACTGCTTGGCTACACATCTGACACGTAACCGATGTGCTCTCCAAATAACAACACTTGCATTTCAGAACATGTCTTTCACACATGTCTACAAAATCACCTTCACCTTCAAATACAGTCTCCTTGCGACTGACAGAGACGTAGGCAAAGGTAAAAGTTGCTATTTACATTATATCACGTTAATCAGAAAAACGGTAATTTACATCTGCAGCGGAACAAAATTCGGTTCCGCCCAGCGTTGGGCTCGAACCCACAACCCTGGGATTAAGAGTCTCACGCTCTACCGACTCAGCTAGCCGGCTGCCTCCGTTAATACCTCCCGGGTAGCAAGTCACACAGTACTCGTTTGGGTTGGGTGGCCCCATACAGAATCTCTCCATGCTGCCTAATGTTTTCCTAACGTCACACTCGTCACGTACTTCACTTTTATTTCATAATCATTTCTGAGAGGTAAAGGAATTGCATGACAACATGCAGAGCTAGTGGCGTCAAAATTAACACACATACTTGATGTGACTCAAAAGCGGAACGATTTACTTTAGGACGTTGTTTTAGATGTGCAAGTGCCAGTCAAAACTCGCGGTGACGGCACCCTGCCGACCACTTCGCTAGTTAACACCGGTCTTGTTGTGTGTGTTTCAAGCTCAAGAGCAACTCCAAGCAAAAAATGGTTAACAGCAACATTCAGACGGTTTCGTACTGCTCAATTGCTACATTAAAACGGTATGTTCCTTTTTCAGAACTGGAAAAACACGAGCGTGACAGCATTCGAACCTGTAATCTTCAGATCCGAAGTCCGACGCCTGATCCATTAGGCCACACGGTCACTGACGACCAACTATAACTTGTATACGACTCATCTCGAAACGCTCACACCCTGAGGAATTGTGTTTTCGTTCTGCACAGCCGCTGCCCCTTGCTCTTTCCCACCCATTCGTTACATTCAACCTCTTACGAGACCGACCAAATATAGACTGGGAAACAAGACCACAAACTTTGTGCATTCGGAATCGAAGGCAGGGCATCCCTCGCCGCATTTGCTACGATGGCCATTTGCTACTTCTGCAGAAGCGGCGGCGGCGACGACGAAGACGACGACGACGACGACGACCGCGAGAGGCTCTGAGATATGTGAGAAATACATCTATAAAATGTAATTCAGACTGCCTCGTCCCACCTTATGCTGTACCGCTTTGGCAAAGCCTTTATCGGCGCCATTCGCCTTAATCACATCTGAGAGTAATTCTTAATAAAACGTCTGTCGCTAATTGTTCGTCATCACAGATACTGTTTGCTATACGGCCACGACGCAAAACTGATTTCCAAAATTCGTCTTCCTCCTCTGAGGATGGAACTTACCACCACTGGTTTACTACACCAGTGATCTACCACTGAGCTAAAGAGGCGCGGCCTAGCGGTACTCTTGCGTACTTCGGCCTTACGGTCGCCTGCATCATCAGACTTCAGCTGACAACACATCATATTAGCTTCTAATATTTGCAGCTATGGCGACCCATTACTGCTTGGCTACACATCTGACACGTAACCGATATGCTCTCCAAACAACAACACTTGCATTTCAGAACATGTCTTTCACACATGTCTACAAAATCACCTTCACCTTCAAATACAGTCTCCTTGCGACTGACAGAGACGTAGGAAAATGTTAAATTTGCTATTTACATTATATCACGTTAATCAGAAGAACGGTAATTTACATCTGCAGCGGAACAAAATTCCGTTCCGCCCAGAGTTGGGCTCGTACCCACAACCCTGGGATTAAGAGTCTCACGATCTACCGACTTAGCTAGCCGGCTGCCTCCGTTAATACCTCCCGGGTAGCAAGTCACACAGTACTCGTTTGGGTTGGGTGGTCCCATACAGAATCTCTCCATGCTGCCTAATGTTTTCCTAACGTCACACTCGTCACGTACTTCACTTTTATTTCATAATCATTTCTGAGAGGTAAAGGAATTGCATGACAACAAGCAGAGCTAGTGGCGTCAAAATTAACACACCTACTTGATGTGACTCAAAAGCGGGACGATTTACTATCCGACGTTGTTTTAGATGTGCAAGTGCCAGTCAAAACTCGCGGTGACGGCACCCTGCCGACCACTTCGCTAGTTAACACCGGTCTTGTTGTGTGTGTTTCAAGCTCAAGAGCAACTCCAAGCAAAAAATGGTTAACAGCAACATTCAGACGGTTTCGTACTGCTCAATTGCTACATTAAAACGGTATGTTCCTTTTTCAGAACTGGAAAAACACGAGCGTGACAGCATTCGAACCTGTAATCTTCAGATCCGAAGTCCGACGCCTGATCCATTAGGCCACACGGTCACTGACGACCAACTATAACTTGTATACGACTCATCTCGAAACGCTCACACCCTGAGGAATTGTGTTTTCGTTCTGCACAGCCGCTGCCCCTTGCTCTTTCCCACCCATTCGTTACATTCAACCTCTTACGAGACCGACCAAATATAGACTGGGAAACAAGACCACAAACTTTGTGCATTCGGAATCGAAGGCAGGGCATCCCTCGCCGCATTTGCTACGATGGCCATTTGCTACTTCTGCAGAAGCGGCGGCGGCGACGACGAAGACGACGACGACGACGACCGCGAGAGGCTCTGAGATATGTGAGAAATACATCTATAAAATGTAATTCAGACTGCCTCGTCCCACCTTATGCTGTACCGCTTTGGCAAAGGCTTTATCTGCGCCATTCGCCTTAATCACATCTGAGAGTAATTCTTAATAAAACGTCTGTCGCTAATTGTTCGTCATCACAGATACTGTTTGCTATACGGCCACGACGCAAAACTGATTTCCAAAATTCGTCTTCCTCCTCTGAGGATGTAACTTACCACCACTGGTTTACTACACCAATGATCTACCACTGAGCTAAAGAGGCGCGGCCTAGCGGTACTCTTGCGTACTTCGGCCTTACGGTCGCCTGCATCATCAGACTTCAGCTGACAACACATCATATTAGCTTCTAATATTTGCAGCTATGGCGACCCATTACTGCTTGGCTACACATCTGACACGTAACCGATGTGCTCTCCAAATAACAACACTTGCATTTCAGAACATGTCTTTCACACATGTCTACAAAATCACCTTCACCTTCAAATACAGTCTCCTTGCGACTGACAGAGACGTAGGCAAAGGTAAAAGTTGCTATTTACATTATATCACGTTAATCAGAAAAACGGTAATTTACATCTGCAGCGGAACAAAATTCGGTTCCGCCCAGCGTTGGGCTCGAACCCACAACCCTGGGATTAAGAGTCTCACGCTCTACCGACTCAGCTAGCCGGCTGCCTCCGTTAATACCTCCCGGGTAGCAAGTCACACAGTACTCGTTTGGGTTGGGTGGCCCCATACAGAATCTCTCCATGCTGCCTAATGTTTTCCTAACGTCACACTCGTCACGTACTTCACTTTTATTTCATAATCATTTCTGAGAGGTAAAGGAATTGCATGACAACATGCAGAGCTAGTGGCGTCAAAATTAACACACATACTTGATGTGACTCAAAAGCGGAACGATTTACTTTAGGACGTTGTTTTAGATGTGCAAGTGCCAGTCAAAACTCGCGGTGACGGCACCCTGCCGACCACTTCGCTAGTTAACACCGGTCTTGTTGTGTGTGTTTCAAGCTCAAGAGCAACTCCAAGCAAAAAATGGTTAACAGCAACATTCAGACGGTTTCGTACTGCTCAATTGCTACATTAAAACGGTATGTTCCTTTTTCAGAACTGGAAAAACACGAGCGTGACAGCATTCGAACCTGTAATCTTCAGATCCGAAGTCCGACGCCTGATCCATTAGGCCACACGGTCACTGACGACCAACTATAACTTGTATACGACTCATCTCGAAACGCTCACACCCTGAGGAATTGTGTTTTCGTTCTGCACAGCCGCTGCCCCTTGCTCTTTCCCACCCATTCGTTACATTCAACCTCTTACGAGACCGACCAAATATAGACTGGGAAACAAGACCACAAACTTTGTGCATTCGGAATCGAAGGCAGGGCATCCCTCGCCGCATTTGCTACGATGGCCATTTGCTACTTCTGCAGAAGCGGCGGCGGCGACGACGAAGACGACGACGACGACGACGACGACGACGACCGCGAGAGGCTCTGAGATATGTGAGAAATACATCTATAAAATGTAATTCAGACTGCCTCGTCCCACCTTATGCTGTACCGCTTTGGCAAAGGCTTTATCTGCGCCATTCGCCTTAATCACATCTGAGAGTAATTCTTAATAAAACGTCTGTCGCTAATTGTTCGTCATCACAGATACTGTTTGATATACGGCCACGACGCAAAACTGATTTCCAAAATTCGTCTTCCTCCTCTGAGGATGGAACTTACCACCACTGGTTTACTACACCAGTGATCTACCACTGAGCTAAAGAGGCGCGGCCTAGCGGTACTCTTGCGTACTTCGGCCTTACGGTCGCCTGCATCATCAGACTTCAGCTGACAACACATCATATTAGCTTCTAATATTTGCAGCTATGGCGACCCATTACTGCTTGGCTACACATCTGACACGTAACCGATATGCTCTCCAAACAACAACACTTGCATTTCAGAACATGTCTTTCACACATGTCTACAAAATCACCTTCACCTTCAAATACAGTCTCCTTGCGACTGACAGAGACGTAGGAAAATGTTAAAGTTGCTATTTACATTATATCACGTTAATCAGAAGAACGGTAATTTACATCTGCAGCGGAACAAAATTCCGTTCCGCCCAGAGTTGGCTCGTACCCACAACCCTGGGATTAAGAGTCTCACGATCTACCGACTTAGCTAGCCGGCTGCCTCCGTTAATACCTCCCGGGTAGCAAGTCACACAGTACTCGTTTGGGTTGGGTGGTCCCATACAGAATCTCTCCATGCTGCCTAATGTTTTCCTAACGTCACACTCGTCACGTACTTCATTTTTATTTCATAATCATTTCTGAGAGGTAAAGGAATTGCATGACAACAAGCAGAGCTAGTGGCGTCAAAATTAACACACCTACTTGATGTGACTCAAAAGCGGGACGATTTACTATCCGACGTTGTTTTAGATGTGCAAGTGCCAGTCAAAACTCGCGGTGACGGCACCCTGCCGACCACTTCGCTAGTTAACACCGGTCTTGTTGTGTGTGTTTCAAGCTCAAGAGCAACTCCAAGCAAAAAATGGTTAACAGCAACATTCAGACGGTTTCGTACTGCTCAATTGCTACATTAAAACGGTATGTTCCTTTTTCAGAACTGGAAAAACACGAGCGTGACAGCATTCGAACCTGTAATCTTCAGATCCGAAGTCCGACGCCTGATCCATTAGGCCACACGGTCACTGACGACCAACTATAACTTGTATACGACTCATCTCGAAACGCTCACACCCTGAGGAATTGTGTTTTCGTTCTGCACAGCCGCTGCCCCTTGCTCTTTCCCACCCATTCGTTACATTCAACCTCTTACGAGACCGACCAAATATAGACTGGGAAACAAGACCACAAACTTTGTGCATTCGGAATCGAAGGCAGGGCATCCCTCGCCGCATTTGCTACAATGGCCATTTGCTTCTTCTGCAGAAGCGGCGGCGGCGGCGACGACGACGACGACGACGACGACGACGACGACGACGACGACGACGACGACGACGACCGCGAGTGGCTCTGAGATATCTGAGAAATACATCTATAAAATGTAATTCAGACTGCCTCGTCCCACCTTATGCTGTACCGCTTTGGCAAAGGCTTTATCTGCGCCATTCGCCTTAATCACATCTGAGAGTAATTCTTAATAAAACGCCTGTCGCTAATTGTTCGTCATCACAGATACTGTTTGCTATACGGCCACGACGCAAAACTGATTTCCAAAATTCGTCTTCCTCCTCTGAGGATGGAACTTACCACCACTGGCTTACTACACCAGTGATCTACCACTGAGCTAAAGAGGCGCGGCCTAGCGGTACTCTTGCGTACTTCGGCCTTACGGTCGCCTGCATCATCAGACTTCAGCTGACAACACATCATATTAGCTTCTAATATTTGCAGCTATGGCGACCCATTACTCCTTGGCTACACATCTTACACGTAACCGATGTGCTCTCCAAACAACAACACTTGCATTTCAGAACATGTCTTTCACACATGTCTACAAAATCACCTTCACCTTCAAATACAGTCTCCTTGAGACTGACAGAGACGTAGGCAAATGTTAAAGTTGCTATTTACATTATATCACGTTAATCAGAAAAACGGTAATTTACATCTGCAGCGGAACAAAATTCCGTTCCGCCCAGAGTTGGGCTCGTACCCACAACCCTGGGATTAAGAGTCTCACGATCTACCGACTTAGCTAGCCGGCTGCCTCCGTTAATACCTCCCGGGTAGCAAGTCACACAGTACTCGTTTGGGTTGGGTGGTCCCATACAGAATCTCTCCATGCTGCCTAATGTTTTCCTAACGTCACACTCGTCACGTACTTCACTTTTCTTTCATAATCATTTCTGAGAGGTAAAGGAATTGCATGACAACATGCAGAGCTAGTGGCGTCAAAATTAACACACATACTTGATGTGACTCAAACGCCGAACGATTTACTATCCGACGTTGTTTTAGATGTGCAAGTGCCAGTCAAAACTCGCGGTGACGGCACCCTGCCGACCACTTCGCTAGTTAACACCGGTCTTGTTGTGTGTGTTTCAAGCTCAAGAGCAACTCCAAGCAAAAAATGGTTAACAGCAACATTCAGACGGTTTCGTACTGCTCAATTGCTACATTAAAACGGTATGTTCCTTTTTCAGAACTGGAAAAACGCGAGCGTGACAGCATTCGAACCTGTAATCTTCAGATCCGAAGTCCGACGCCTGATCCATTAGGCCACACGGTCACTGACGACCAACTATAACTTGTATACGACTCATCTCGAAACGCTCACACCCTGAGGAATTGTGTTTTCGTTCTGCACAGCCGCTGCCCCTTGCTCTTTCCCACCCATTCGTTACATTCAACCTCTTACGAGACCGACCAAATATAGACTGGGAAACAAGACCAGAAACTTTGTGCATTCGGAATCGAAGGCAGGGCATCCCTCGCCGCATTTGCTACGATGGCCATTTGCTACTTCTGCAGAAGCGGCGGCGGCGACGACGAAGACGACGACGACGACGACGACGACGACGACGACCGCGAGAGGCTCTGAGATATGTGAGAAATACATCTATAAAATGTAATTCAGACTGCCTCGTCCCACCTTATGCTGTACCGCTTTGGCAAAGCCTTTATCGGCGCCATTCGCCTTAATCACATCTGAGAGTAATTCTTAATAAAACGTCTGTCGCTAATTGTTCGTCATCACAGATACTGTTTGCTATACGGCCACGACGCAAAACTGATTTCCAAAATTCGTCTTCCTCCTCTGAGGATGGAACTTACCACCACTGGTTTACTACACCAGTGATCTACCACTGAGCTAAAGAGGCGCGGCCTAGCGGTACTCTTGCGTACTTCGGCCTTACGGTCGCCTGCATCATCAGACTTCAGCTGACAACACATCATATTACCTTCTAATATTTGCAGCTATGGCGACCCATTACTGCTTGGCTACACATCTGACACGTAACCGATATGCTCTCCAAACAACAACACTTGCATTTCAGAACATGTCTTTCACACATGTCTACAAAATCACCTTCACCTTCAAATACAGTCTCCTTGCGACTGACAGAGACGTAGGAAAATGTTAAAGTTGCTATTTACATTATATCACGTTAATCAGAAGAACGGTAATTTACATCTGCAGCGGAACAAAATTCCGTTCCGCCCAGAGTTGGGCTCGTACCCACAACCCTGGGATTAAGAGTCTCACGATCTACCGACTTAGCTAGCCGGCTGCCTACGTTAATACCTCCCGGGTAGCAAGTCACACAGTACTCGTTTGGGTTGGGTGGTCCCATACAGAATCTCTCCATGCTGCCTAATGTTTTCCTAACGTCACACTCGTCACGTACTTCACTTTTATTTCATAATCATTTCTGAGAGGTAAAGGAATTGCATGACAACAAGCAGAGCTAGTGGCGTCAAAATTAACACACCTACTTGATGTGACTCAAAAGCGGGACGATTTACTATCCGACGTTGTTTTAGATGTGCAAGTGCCAGTCAAAACTCGCGGTGACGGCACCCTGCCGACCACTTCGCTAGTTAACACCGGTCTTGTTGTGTGTGTTTCAAGCTCAAGAGCAACTCCAAGCAAAAAATGGTTAACAGCAACATTCAGACGGTTTCGTACTGCTCAATTGCTACATTAAAACGGTACGTTCCTTTTTCAGAACTGGAAAAACACGAGCGTGACAGCATTCGAACCTGTAATCTTCAGATCCGAAGTCCGACGCCTGATCCATTAGGCCACACGGTCACTGACGACCAACTATAACTTGTATACGACTCATCTCGAAACGCTCACACCCTGAGGAATTGTGTTTTCGTTCTGCACAGCCGCTGCCCCTTGCTCTTTCCCACCCATTCGTTACATTCAACCTCTTACGAGACCGACCAAATATAGACTGGGAAACAAGACCACAAACTTTGTGCATTCGGAATCGAAGGCAGGGCATCCCTCGCCGCATTTGCTACGATGGCCATTTGCTACTTCTGCAGAAGCGGCGGCGGCGACGACGAAGACGACGACGACGACGACGACGACGACGACCGCGAGAGGCTCTGAGATATGTGAGAAATACATCTATAAAATGTAATTCAGACTGCCTCGTCCCACCTTATGCTGTACCGCTTTGGCAAAGGCTTTATCTGCGCCATTCGCCTTAATCACATCTGAGAGTAATTCTTAATAAAACGTCTGTCGCTAATTGTTCGTCATCACAGATACTGTTTGCTATACGGCCACGACGCAAAACTGATTTCCAAAATTCGTCTTCCTCCTCTGAGGATGGAACTTACCACCACTGGTTTACTACACCAATGATCTACCACTGAGCTAAAGAGGCGCGGCCTAGCGGTACTCTTGCGTACTTCGGCCTTACGGTCGCCTGCATCATCAGACTTCAGCTGACAACACATCATATTAGCTTCTAATATTTGCAGCTATGGCGACCCATTACTGCTTGGCTACACATCTGACACGTAACCGATGTGCTCTCCAAATAACAACACTTGCATTTCAGAACATGTCTTTCACACATGTCTACAAAATCACCTTCACCTTCAAATACAGTCTCCTTGCGACTGACAGAGACGTAGGCAAAGGTAAAAGTTGCTATTTACATTATATCACGTTAATCAGAAAAACGGTAATTTACATCTGCAGCGGAACAAAATTCGGTTCCGCCCAGCGTTGGGCTCGAACCCACAACCCTGGGATTAAGAGTCTCACGCTCTACCGACTTAGCTAGCCGGCTGCCTCCGTTAATACCTCCCGGGTAGCAAGTCACACAGTACTCGTTTGGGTTGGGTGGACCCATACAGAATTTCTCCATGCTGCCTAATGTTTTCCTAACGTCACACTCGTCACGTACTTCACTTTTATTTCATAATCATTTCTGAGAGGTAAAGGAATTGCATGACAACATGCAGAGCTAGTGGCGTCAAAATTAACACACATACTTGATGTGACTCAAAAGCGGAACGATTTACTTTAGGACGTTGTTTTAGATGTGCAAGTGCCAGTCAAAACTCGCGGTGACGGCACCCTGCCGACCACTTCGCTAGTTAACACCGGTCTTGTTGTGTGTGTTTCAAGCTCAAGAGCAACTCCAAGCAAAAAATGGTCAACAGCAACATTCAGACAGTTTCGTACTGCTCAATTGCTACATTAAAACGGTATGTTTCTTTTTCAGAACTGGAAAAACACGAGCGTGACAGCATTCGAACCTGTAATCTTCAGATCCGAAGTCCGACGCCTGATCCATTAGGCCACAGGGTCCTGACGACCAACTATAACTTGTATACGACTCATCTCGAAACGCTCACACCCTGAGGAATTGTGTTTTCGTTCTGCACAGCCGCTGCCCCTTGCTCTTTCCCACCCATTCGTTACATTCAACCTCTTACGAGACCGACCAAATATAGACTGGGAAACAAGACCACAAACTTTGTGCATTCGGAATCGAAGGCAGGGCATCCCTCGCCGCATTTGCTACGATGGCCATTTGCTACTTCTGCAGAAGCGGCGGCGGCGACGACGACGACGACGACGACGACGACGACGACGACGACGACGACCGCGAGTGGCTCTGCGATATGTGAGAAATACATCTATAAAATGTAATTCAGACTGCCTCGTCCCACCCTATTGCTGTACCGCTTTGGCAAAGGCTTTATCTGCGCCATTCGCCTTAATCACATCTGAGAGTAATTCTTAATAAAACGCCTGTCGCTAATTGTTCGTCATCACAGATACTGTTTGCTATACGGCCACGACGCAAAACTGATTTCCAAAATTCGTCTTTCTCCTCTGAGGATGGAACTTACCGCCACTGGTTTACTACACCAGTGATCTACCACTGAGCTAAAGAGGCGCGGCCTAGCGGTACTCTTGCGTACTTCGGCCTTACGGTCGCCTGCATCATCAGACTTCAGCTGACAACACATCATATTAGCTTCTAATATTTGCAGCTATGGCGACCCATTACTGCTTGGCTACACATCTGACACGTAACCGATGTGCTCTCCAAACAACAACACTTGCATTTCAGAACATGTCTTTCACACATGTCTACAAAATCACCTTCACCTTCAAATACAGTTTCCTTGCGACTGACAGAGACGTAGGCAAAGGTTAAAGTTGCTATTTACATTATATCACGTTAATCAGAAAAACGGTAATTTACATCTGCAGCGGAACAAAATTCCGTTCCGCCCAGAGTTGGGCTCGTACCCACAACCCTGGGATTAAGAGTCTCACGATCTACCGACTTAGCTAGCCGGCTGCCTCCGATAATACCTCCCGGGTAGCAAGTCACACAGTACTCGTTTGGGTTGGGTGGTCCCATACAGAATCTCTCCATGCTGCCTAATGTTTTCCTAACGTCACACTCGTCACGTACTTCACTTTTATTTCATAATCATTTCTGAGAGGTAAAGGAATTGCATGACAACAAGCAGAGCTAGTGGCGTCAAAATTAACACACATACTTGATGTGACTCAAAAGCGGGACGATTTACTATCCGACGTTGTTTTAGATGTGCAAGTGCCAGTCAAAACTCGCGGTGACGGCACCCTGCCGACCACTTCGCTAGTTAACACCGGTCTTGTTGTGTGTGTTTCAAGCTCAAGAGCAACTCCAAGCAAAAAATGGTTAACAGCAACATTCAGACGGTTTCGTACTGCTCAATTGCTACATTAAAACGGTATGTTTCTTTTTCAGAACTGGAAAAACACGAGCGTGACAGCATTCGAACCTGTAATCTTCAGATCCGAAGTCCGACGCCTGATCCATTAGGCCACACGGTCACTGACGACCAACTATAACTTGTATACGACTCATCTCGAAACGCTCACACCCTGAGGAATTGTGTTTTCGTTCTGCACAGCCGCTGCCCCTTGCTCTTTCCCACCCATTCGTTACATTCAACCTCTTACGAGACCGACCAAATATAGACTGGGAAACAAGACCACAAACTTTGTGCATTCGGAATCGAAGGCAGGGCATCCCTCGCCGCATTTGCTACGATGGCCATTTGCTACTTCTGCAGAAGCGGCGGCGGCGACGACGAAGACGACGACGACGACGACGACAACGACGACGACGACGACCGCGAGAGGCTCTGAGATATGTGAGAAATACATCTATAAAATGTAATTCAGACTGCCTCGTCCCACCTTATGCTGTACCGCTTTGGCAAAGCCTTTATCTGCGCCATTCGCCTTAATCACATCTGAGAGTAATTCTTAATAAAACGTCTGTCGCTAATTGTTCGTCATCACAGATACTGTTTGCTATACGGCCACGACGCAAAACTGATTTCCAAAATTCGTCTTCCTCCTCTGAGGATGGAACTTACCACCAATGGTTTACTACATCAGTGATCTACCACTGAGCTAAAGAGGCGCGGCCTAGCGGTACTCTTGCGTACTTCGGCCTTACGGTCGCCTGCATCATCAGACTTCAGCTGACAACACATCATATTAGCTTCTAATATTTGCAGCTATGGCGACCCATTACTGCTTGGCTACACATCTGACACGTAACCGATGTGCTCTCCAAACAACAACACTTGCATTTCAGAACATGTCTTTCACACATGTCTACAAAATCACCTTCACCTTCAAATACAGTCTCCTTGCGACTGACGGAGACGTAGGCAAATGTTAAAGTTGCTATTTACATTATATCACGTTAATCAGAAAAACGGTAATTTACATCTGCAGCGGAACAAAATTCCGTTCCGCCCAGCGTTGGGCTCGAACCCACAACCCTGGGATTAAGAGTCTCACGCTCTACCGACTTAGCTAGCCGGCTGCCTCCGTTAATACCTCCCGGGTAGCAAGTCACACAGTACTCGTTTGGGTTGGGTGGTCCCATACAGAATCTCTCCATGCTGCCTAATGTTTTCCTAACGTCACACTCGTCACGTACTTCACTTTTATTTCATAATCATTTCTGAGAGGTAAAGGAATTGCATGACAACATGCAGAGCTAGTGGCGTCAAAATTAACACACATACTTGATGTGACTCAAAAGCGGAACGATTTACTTTAGGACGTTGTTTTAGATGTGCAAGTGCCAGTCAAAACTCGCGGTGACGGCACCCTGCCGACCACTTCGCTAGTTAACACCGGTCTTGTTGTGTGTGTTTCAAGCTCAAGAGCAACTCCAAGCAAAAAATGGTCAACAGCAACATTCAGACGGTTTCGTACTGCTCAATTGCTACATTAAAACGGTATGTTTCTTTTTCAGAACTGGAAAAACACGAGCGTGACAGCATTCGAACCTGTAATCTTCAGATCCGAAGTCCGACACCTGATCCATTAGGCCACACGGTCACTGACGACCAACTATAACTTGTATACGACTCATCTCGAAACGCTCACACCCTGAGGAATTGTGTTTTCGTTCTGCACAGCCGCTGCCCCTTGCTCTTTCCCACCCATTCGTTACATTCAACCTCTTACGAGGCCGACCAAATATAGACTGGGAAACAAGACCACAAACTTTGTGCATTCGGAATCGAAGGCAGGGCGTCCCTCGCCGCATTTGCTACGATGACCATTTGCTACTTCTGCAGAAGCGGCGGCTGCGACGACGTCGACGACGACCGCGAGAGGCTCTGAGATATGTGAGAAATATATCTATAAAATGTAATTCAGACTGCCTCGTCCCACCTTAGGTTGTACCGCTTTGGCAAAGGCTTTATCTGCGCCATTCGCCTTAATCACATCTGAGAGTAATTCTTAATAAAACGCCTGTCGCTAATTGTTCGTCATCACAGATACTGTTTGCTATACGGCCACGACGCGAAACTGATTTCCAAAATTCGTCTTCCTCCTCTGAGGATGGAACTTACCACCCCTGGTTTACTACACCAGTGATCTAACACTGAGCTAAAAAGGCGCGGCCTAGCGGTACTCTTGCGTACTTCGGCCTTACGGTCGCCTGCATCATCAGACTTCAGCTGACAACACATCAATTAGCTTCTAATATTTGCAGCTATGGCGACCCATTACTCCTTGGCTACACATCTGACACGTAACCGATGTGCTCTCCAAACAACAACACTTGCATTTCAGAACATGTCTTTCACACATGTCTATAAAATCACCTTCACCTTCAAATACAGATTCCTTGCGACTGACAGAGACGTAGGCAAAGGTTAAAGTTGCTATTTACATTATATCACGTTAATCAGAAAAACGGTAATTTACATCTGCAGCGGAACAAAATTCCGTTCCGCCCAGAGTTGGGCTCGAACCCACACCCCTGGGATTAAGAGTCTCACGCTCTACCGACTTAGCTAGCCGGCTGCCTCCGTTAATACCTCCCGGGTAGCAAGTCACACAGTACTCGTTTGGGTTGGGTGGTCCCATACAGAATCTCTCCATGCTGCCTAATGTTTTCCTAACGTCACACTCGTCACGTACTTCACTTTTACTTCATAATCATTTCTGAGAGGTAAAGGAATTGCATGACAACATGCAGAGCAAGTGGCGCCAAAATTAACACACATACTTGATGTGAATCAAAAGCCGAACGATTTACTTTCGGACGTTGTTTTAGATGTGCAAGTGCCAGTCAAAACTTGCCGTGACGGCACCCTGCCGACCACTTCGCTAGTTAACACCGGTCTTGTTGTGTGTGTTTCAAGCTCAAGAGCAACTCCAAGCAAAAAATGGTCAACAGCAACGTTCAGACGGTTTCGTACTGCTCAATTGCTACATTAAAACGGTATGTTTCTTTTTCAGAACTGGAAAAACACGAGCGTGACATCATTCGAACCTGTAATCTTCAGGTCCGAAGTCCGACGCCTGATCCATTAAGCCACACGTTCACTGACGACCAACTATAACTTATATACGACTCATCTCGAAACGCTCACACCCCGAAGAATTGTGTTTTCGTTCTGCACAGCCGCTGCCCCTTGCTATTTCCCACCCATTCGTTACATTCAACCTCTTACGACACCGACCAAATATAGACTGGGAAACAAGACCACAAACTTTGTGCATTCGGAATCGAAGGCAGGGCGTCCCTCGCCGCATGTGCTACGATGGCCATTTGCTACTTCTGCAGAAGCGGCGGCTGCGACGACGACGACGACCGCGAGAGGCTCTGAGATATGTGAGAAATACATCTATAAAATGTAATTCAGACTGCCTCGTCCCACCTTATGCTGTACCGCTTTGGCAAAGGCTTTATCTGCGCCATTCGCCTTAATCACATCTGAGAGTAATTCTTAATAAAACGCCTGTCGCTAATTGTTCGTCATCACAGATACTGTTTGCTATACGGCCACGACGCGAAACTGATTTCCAAAATTCGTCTTCCTCCTCTGAGGATGGAACTTACCACCCCTGGTTTACTACACCAGTGATCTAACACTGAGCTAAAAAGGCGCGGCCTAGCGGTACTCTTGCGTACTTCGGCCTTACGGTCGCCTGCATCATCAGACTTCAGCTGACAACACATCATATTAGCTTCTAATATTTGCAGCTATGGCGACCCATTACTCCTTGGCTACACATCTGACACGTAACCGATGTGCTCTCCAAACAACAACACTTGCATTTCAGAACATGTCTTTCACACATGTCTACAAAATCATCTTCACCTTCAAATACAGTTTCCTTGCGACTGACAGACACGTAGGCAAAGGTTAAAGTTGCTATTTACATTATATCACGTTAATCAGAAAAACGGTAATTTACATCTGCAGCGGAACAAAATTCCGTTCCGCCAAGCGTTGGGCTCGAACCCACACCCCTGGGATTAAGAGTCTCACGCTCTACCGACTTATCTAGCCGGCGGCCTCCGTTAATACCTCCCGGGTAGCAAGTCACACAGTTCTCGGTTGGGTTGGGTGGTCCCATACAGAATCTCTCCATGCTGCCTAATGTTTTCCTAACGTCACACTCGTCACGTACTTCACTTTTATTTCATAATCATTTCTGAGAGGTAAAGGAATTGCATGACAACATGCAGAGCTAGTGGCGTCAAAATTAACACACATACTTGATGTGACTCAAAAGCGGAACAATTTACTTTCCGACGTTGTTTTAGATGTGCAAGTGCCAGTCAAATCTCGCGGTGACGGCACCCTGCCGACCACTTCGCTAGTTAACACCGGTCTTGTTGTGTGTGTTTCAAGCTCAAGAGCAACTCCAAGCAAAAAATGGTCAACAGCAACATTCAGACGGTTTCGTACTGCTCAATTGCAACATTAAAACGGTATGTTTCTTTTTCAGAACTGGAAAAACACGAGCGTGACAGCATTCGAACCTGTAATCTTCAGATCCGAAGTCCGACGCCTGATCCATTAGGACACACGGTCACTGACGACCAACTATAACTTGTATACGACTCATCTCGAAACGCTCACACCCTGAGGAATTGTGTTTTCGTTCTGCACAGCCGCTGCCCCTTGCTCTTTCCCACCCATTCGTTACATTCAACCTCTTACGAGGCCGGCCAAATATAGACTGGGAAACAAGACCACAAACTTTGTGCATTCGGAATCGAAGGCAGGGCGTCCCTCGCCGCATTTGCTACGATGGCCATTTGCTACTACTGCAGAAGCGTCGGCGGCGACGACGACGACGACGACGACGACGACGACGACGAGAGGCTCTGAGATATGTGAGAAATACATCTATAAAATGTAATTCAGACTGCCTCGTCCCACCTTAGGCTGTACCGCTTTGGCAACACATCTGAGAGTAATTCTTAATAAAACGCCTGTCGCTAATTGTTCGTCATCACAGATACTGTTTGCTATACGGCCACGACGCGAAACTGATTTCCAAAATTCGTCTTCCTCCTCTGAGGATGGAACTTACCACCACTGGTTTACTACACCAGTGATCCACCACTGAGCTAAAGAGGCGCGGCCTAGCGGTACTCTTGCATACTTCGGCCTTACGGTCGCCTGCATCATCAGACTTCAGCTGACAACACATCATATTAGCTTCTAATATTTGCAGCTATGGCGACCCATTACTCCTTGGCTACACATCTTACACGTAACCGATGTGCTCTCCAAACAACAACACTTGCATTTCAGAACATGTCTTTCACATATGTCTACAAAATCACCTTCACCTTCAAATACAGTCTCCTTGCGACTGACAGAGACGTAGGCAAATGTTAAAGTTGCTATTTACATTATTTCACGTTAATCAGAAAAACGGTAATTTACATCTGCAGCGGAACAAAATTCCGTTCCGCCAAACGTTGGGCTCGAACCCACAACCCTGGGATTAAGAGTCTCACGCTCTACCGACTTATCTAGCCGGCGGCCTCTGTTAATACCTCCCGGGTAGCAAGTCACACAGTACTCGTTTGGGTTGGGTGGTCCCATACAGAATCTCTCCATGCTGCCTAATGTTTTCCTAACGTCACACTCGTCACGTACTTCACTTTTATTTCATAATCATTTCTGAGAGGTAAAGGAATTGCATGACAACATGCAGAGCTAGTGGCGTCAAAATTAACACACATACTTGATGTGACTCAAAAGCCGAACGATTTACTTTCGGACGTTGTTTTAGATGTGCAAGTGCCAGTCAAAACTCGCGGTGACGGCACCCTGCCGACCACTTCGCTAGTTAACACCGGTCTTGTTGTGTGTGTTTCAAGCTCAAGAGCAACTCCAAGCAAAAAATGGTCAACAGCAACGTTCAGACGGTTTCGTACTGCTCAATTGCTACATTAAAACGGTACGTTTCTTTTTCAGAACTGGAAAAACACGAGCGTGACAGCATTCGAACCTGTAATCTTCAGATCCGAAGTCCGACGCCTGATCCATTAGGCCACACAGTCACTGACGACCAACTATAACTTCTATACGACTCATCTCGAAACGCTCACACCCTGAGGAATTGTGTTTTCGTTCTGCACAGCCGCTGCCCCTTGCTCTTTCCCACCCATTCGTTACATTCAACCTCTTACGAGACCGACAAAATATAGACTGGGAAACAAGACCACAAACTTTGTGCATTCGGAATCGAAGGCAGGGCGTCCCTCGCCGCATTTGCTACGATGGCCATTTGCTACTTCTGCAGAAGCGGCGGCTGCGACGACGACGACGACGACCGCGAGAGACTCTGAGATATGTGAGAAATACATCTATAAAATGTAATTCAGACTGCCTCGTCCCACCTTAGGCTGTACCGCTTTGGCAAATGCCTTATCTGCGCCATTCGCCTTAATCACATCTGAGAGTAATTCTTAATAAAACGCCTGTCGCTAATTGTTCGTCATCACAGATACTGTTTGCTATACGGCCACGACGCGAAACTGATTTCCAAAATTCGTCTTCCTCCTCTGAGGATGGAACTTACCACCACTGGTTTACTACACCAGTGATCCACCACTGAGCTAAAGAGGCGCGGCCTAGCGGTACTCTTGCGTACTTCGGCCTTACGGTCGCCTGCATCATCAGACTTCAGCTGACAACACATCATATTAGCTTCTAATATTTGCAGCTATGGCGACCCATTACTCCTTGGCTACACATCTTACACGTAACCGATGTGCTCTCCAAACAACAACACTTGCATTTCAGAACATGTCTTTCACATATGTCTACAAAATCACCTTCACCTTCAAATACAGTCTCCTTGAGACTGACAGAGACGTAGGCAAATGTTAAAGTTGCTATTTACATTATTTCACGTTAATCAGAAAAACGGTAATTTACATCTGCAGCGGAACAAAATTCCCTTCCGCCAAACGTTGGGCTCGAACCCACAACCCTGGGATTAAGAGTCTCACGCTCTACCGACTTATCTAGCCGGCGGCCTCTGTTAATACCTCCCGGGTAGCAAGTCACACAGTACTCGTTTGGGTTGGGTGGTCCCATACAGAATCTCTCCATGCTGCCTAATGTTTTCCTAACGTCACACTCGTCACGTACTTCACTTTTATTTCATAATCATTTCTGAGAGGTAAAGGAATTGCATGACAACATGCAGAGCTAGTGGCGTCAAAATTAACACACATACTTGATGTGACTCAAAAGCCGAACGATTTACTTTCGGACGTTGTTTTAGATGTGCAAGTGCCAGTCAAAACTCGCGGTGACGGCACCCTGCCGACCACTTCGCTAGTTAACACCGGTCTTGTTGTGTGTGTTTCAAGCTCAAGAGCAACTCCAAGCAAAAAATGGTCAACAGCAACGTTCAGACGGTTTCGTACTGCTCAATTGCTACATTAAAACGGTACGTTTCTTTTTCAGAACTGGAAAAACACGAGCGTGACAGCATTCGAACCTGTAATCTTCAGATCCGAAGTCCGACGCCTGATCCATTAGGCCACACAGTCACTGACGACCAACTATAACTTGTATACGACTCATCTCGAAACGCTCACACCCTGAGGAATTGTGTTTTCGTTCTGCACAGCCGCTGCCCCTTGCTCTTTCCCACCCATTCGTTACATTCAACCTCTTACGAGACCGACAAAATATAGACTGGGAAACAAGACCACAAACTTTGTGCATTCGGAATCGAAGGCAGGGCGTCCCTCGCCGCATTTGCTACGATGGCCATTTGCTACTTCTGCAGAAGCGGCGGCTGCGACGACGACGACGACGACGACCGCGAGAGACTCTGAGATATGTGAGAAATACATCTATAAAATGTAATTCAGACTGCCTCGTCCCACCTTAGGTTGTACCGCTTTGGCAAAGGCTTTATCTGCGCCATTCGCCTTAATCACATCTGAGAGTAATTCTTAATAAAACGCCTGTCGCTAATTGTTCGTCATCACAGATACTGTTTGCTATACGGCCACGACGCGAAACTGATTTCCAAAATTTGTCTTCCTCCTCTGAGGATGGAAGTTACCACCCCTGGTTTACTACACCAGTGATCTAACACTGAGCTAAAAAGGCGCGGCCTAGCGGTACTCTTGCGTACTTCGGCCTTACGGTCGCCTGCATCATCAGACTTCAGCTGACAACACATCAATTAGCTTCTAATATTTGTAGCTATGGCGACCCATTACTCCTTGGCTACACATCTGACACGTAACCGATGTGCTCTCCAAACAACAACACTTGCATTTCAGAACATGTCTTTCACACATGTCTACAAAATCACCTTCACCTTCAAAAACAGTCTCCTTGCGACTGACAGAGACGTAGGCAAATGTTAAAGTTGCTATTTACATTATATCACGTTAATCAGAAAAACGGTAATTTACATCTGCAGCGGAACAAAATTCCGTTCCGCCCAGCGTTGGGCTCGAACCCACAACCCTGGGATTAAGAGTCTCACGCTCTACCGACTTAGCTAGCCGGCTGCCTCCGTTAATAACTCCCGGGTAGCAAGTCACACAGTACTCGTTTGGGTTGGGTGGTCCCATACAGAATCTCTCCATGCTGTTTAATGTTTTCCTAACGTCACACTCGTCACGTACTGCACTTTTATTTCATAATCATTTCTGAGAGGTAAAGGAATTGCATGACAACATGCAGAGCTAGTGGCGTCAAAATTAACACACATACTTGATGTGACTCAAAAGCGGAACAATTTACTTTCCGACGTTGTTTTAGATGTGCAAGTGCCAGTCAAATCTCGCGGTGACGGCACCCTGCCGACCACTTCGCTAGTTAACACCGGTCTTGTTGTGTGTGTTTCAAGCTCAAGAGCAACTCCAAGCAAAAAATGGTCAACAGCAACATTCAGACGGTTTCGTACTGCTCAATTGCAACATTAAAACGGTATGTTTCTTTTTCAGAACTGGAAAAACACGAGCGTGACAGCATTCGAACCTGTAATCTTCAGATCCGAAGTCCGACGCCTGATCCATTAGGACACACGGTCACTGACGACCAACTATAACTTGTATACGTCTCATCTCGAAACGCTCACACCCTGAGGAATTGTGTTTTCGTTCTGCACAGCCGCTGCCCCTTGCTCTTTCCCACCCATTCGTTACATTCAACCTCTTACGAGGCCGGCCAAATATAGACTGGGAAACAAGACCACAAACTTTGTGCATTCGGAATCGAAGGCAGGGCGTCCCTCGCCGCATTTGCTACGATGGCCATTTGCTACTACTGCAGAAGCGTCGGCGGCGGCGGCGACGACGACGACGACGACGACGACGACGACGACGACGACGACGACGACGACGAGAGGCTCTGAGATATGTGAGAAATACATCTATAAAATGTAATTCAGACTGCCTCGTCCCACCTTAGGCTGTACCGCTTTGGCAAATGCCTTATCTGCGCCATTCGCCTTAATCACATCTGAGAGTAATTCTTAATAAAACGCCTGTCGCTAATTGTTCGTCATCACAGATACTGTTTGCTATACGGCCACGACGCGAAACTGATTTCCAAAATTCGTCTTCCTCCTCTGAGGATGGAACTTACCACCACTGGTTTACTACACCAGTGATCCACCACTGAGCTAAAGAGGCGCGGCCTAGCGGTACTCTTGCGTACTTCGGCCTTACGGTCGCCTGCATCATCAGACTTCAGCTGACAACACATCATATTAGCTTCTAATATTTGCAGCTATGGCGACCCATTACTCCTTGGCTACACATCTTACACGTAACCGATGTGCTCTCCAAACAACAACACTTGCATTTCAGAACATGTCTTTCACATATGTCTACAATATCACCTTCACCTTCAAATACAGTCTCCTTGCGACTGACAGAGACGTAGGCAAATGTTAAAGTTGCTATTTACATTATTTCACGTTAATCAGAAAAACGGTAATTTACATCTGCAGCGGAACAAAATTCCGTTCCGCACAGCGTTGGGCTCGAACCCACAACCCTGGGATTAAGAGTCTCACGCTGTACTGACTTAGCTAGCCAGCTGCCTCCGTTAATACCTCCCGGGTAGCGAGTCACACAGTACTCGTTTGGGTTGGGTGGTCCCATACAGAATCTCTCCATGCTGCCTAATGTTTTCCTAACGTCACACTCGTCACGTACTTCACTTTTATTTCATAATCATTTCTGAGAGGTAAAGGAATTGCATGACAACATGCAGAACTAGTGGCGTCAAAATTAACACACATACTTGATGTGACTCAAAAGCGGAACGATTTACTTTCGGACGTTGTTTTAGATGTGCAAGTGCCAGTCAAAACTTGCGGTGACGGCACTCTGCCGACCACTTCGCTAGTTAACACCGGTCTTGTTGTGTGTGTTTCAAGCTCAAGAGCAACTCCAAGCAAAAAATGGTCAACAGCAACATTCAGACGGTTTCGTACTGCTCAATTGCTACATTAAAACGGTATGTTTCTTTTTCAGAACTGGAAAAACACGAGCGTGACAGCATTCGAACCTGTAATGTTCAGATCCGAAGTCCGACGCCTGATCTATTAGGCCACACGGTCACTGACGACCAACTATAACTTGTATACGACTCATCTCGAAACGCTCACACCCTGAGGAATTGTGTTTTCGTTCTGCACAGCCGCTGCCCCTTGCTCTTTCCCACCCATTCGTTACATTCAACCTCTTACGAGGCCGACCAAATATAGACTGGGAAACAAGACCACAAACTTTGTGCATTCGGAATCGAAGGCAGGGCGTCCCTCGCCGCATTTGCTACGATGGCCATTTGCTACTTCTGCAGAAGCGTCGGCGGCGGCGACGACGACGACGACGACGACGACCGCGAGAGGCTCTGAGATATGTGAGAAATACATCTATAAAATGTAATTCAGACTGCCTCGTCCCACCTTAGGTTGTACCGCTTTGGCAAAGTCTTTATCTGCGCCATTCGCCTTAATCACATCTGAGAGTAATTCTTAATAAAACGCCTGTCGCTAATTGTTCGTCATCACAGATACTGTTTGCTATACGGCCACGACGCGAAACTGATTTCCAAAATTCGTCTTCCTCCTCTGAGGATGGAACTTACCACCCCTGGTTTACTACACCAGTGATCTAACACTGAGCTAAAAAGGCGCGGCATAGCGGTACTCTTGCGTACTTCGGCCTTACGGTCGCCTGCATCATCAGACTTCAGCTGACAACACATCAATTAGCTTCTAATATTTGCAGCTATGGCGACCCATTACTCCTTGGCTACACATCTGACACGTAACCGATGTGCTCTCCAAACAACAACACTTGCATTTCAGAACATGTCTTTCACACATGTCTACAAAATCACCTTCACCTTCAAATACAGTTTCCTTGCGACTGACAGAGACGTAGGCAAAGGTTAAAGTTGCTATTTACATTATATCACGTTAATCAGAAGAACGGTAATTTACATCTGCAGCGGAACAAAATTCCGTTCCGCCCAGCGTTGGGCTAGAACCCACAACCCTGGATTAAGAGTCTCACGCTCTACCGACTTAGCTAGCCGGCTGCCTCCGTTAATACCTCCCGGGTAGCAAGTCACACAGTACTCGTTTGGGTTGGGTGGTCCCATACAGAATCTCTCCATGCTGCCTAATGTTTTCCTAACGTCACACTCGTCACGTACTTCACTTTTATTTCATAATCATTTCTGAGAGGTAAAGGAATTGCATGACAACATGCAGAGCTAGTGGCGTCAAAATTAACACACATACTTGATGTGACTCAAAAGCGGAACGATTTACTTTCGGACGTTGTTTTAGATGTGCAAGTGCCAGTCAAAACTCGCGGTGACGGCACCCTGCCGACCACTTCGCTAGTTAACACCGGTCTTGTTGTGTGTGTTTCAAGCTCAAGAGCAACTCCAAGCAAAAAATGGTCAACAGCAACATTCAGACGGTTTCGTACTGCTCAATTGCTACATTAAAACGGTATGTTTCTTTTTCAGAACTGGAAAATCACGAGCGTGACAGCATTCGAACCTGTAATGTTCAGATCCGAAGTCCGACGCCTGATCCATTAGGCCACACGGTCACTGACGACCAACTATAACTTGTATACGACTCATCTCGAAACGCTCACACCCTGAGGTATTGTTTTTTCGTTCTGCACAGCCGCTGCCCCTTGCTCTTTCCCACCCATTCGTTACATTCAACCTCTTACGAGGCCGACCAAATATAGACTGGGAAACAAGACCACAAACTTTGTGCATTCGGAATCGAAGGCAGGGCGTCCCTCGCCGCATTTGCTACGATGGCCATTTGCTACTTCTGCAGAAGCGTCGGCGGCGACGACGACGACGACGACGACGACGACCGCGAGAGGCTCTGAGATATGTGAGAAATACATCTATAAAATGTAATTCAGACTGCCTCGTCCCACCTTAGGTTGTACCGCTTTGGCAAAGGCTTTATCTGCGCCATTCGCCTTAATCACATCTGAGAGTAATTCTTAATAAAACGCCTGTCGCTAATTGTTCGTCATCACAGATACTGTTTGCTATACGGCCACGACGCGAAACTGATTTCCAAAATTCGTCTTCCTCCTCTGAGGATGGAACTTACCACCCCTGGTTTACTACACCAGTGATCTAACACTGAGCTAAAAAGGCGCGGCATAGCGGTACTCTTGCGTACTTCGGCCTTACGGTCGCCTGCATCATCAGACTTCAGCTGACAACACATCAATTAGCTTCTAATATTTGCAGCTATGGCGACCCATTACTCCTTGGCTACACATCTGACACGTAACCGATGTGCTCTCCAAACAACAACACTTGCATTTCAGAACATGTCTTTCACACATGTCTACAAAATCACCTTCACCTTCAAATACAGTTTCCTTGCGACTGACAGAGACGTAGGCAAAGGTTAAAGTTGCTATTTACATTATATCACGTTAATCAGAAGAACGGTAATTTACATCTGCAGCGGAACAAAATTCCGTTCCGCCCAGCGTTGGGCTCGAACCCACAACCCTGGGATTAAGAGTCTCACGCTCTACCGACTTAGCTAGCCGGCTGCCTCCGTTAATACCTCCCGGGTAGCAAGTCACACAGTACTCGTTTGGGTTGGGTGGTCCCATACAGAATCTCTCCATGCTGCCTAATGTTTTCCTAACGTCACACTCGTCACGTACTTCACTTTTATTTCATAATCATTTCTGAGAGGTAAAGGAATTGCATGACAACATGCAGAGCTAGTGGCGTCAAAATTAACACACATACTTGATGTGACTCAAAAGCGGAACGATTTACTTTCGGACGTTGTTTTAGATGTGCAAGTGCCAGTCAAAACTCGCGGTGACGGCACCCTGCCGACCACTTCGCTAGTTAACACCGGTCTTGTTGTGTGTGTTTCAAGCTCAAGAGCAACTCCAAGCAAAAAATGGTCAACAGCAACATTCAGACGGTTTCGTACTGCTCAATTGCTACATTAAAACGGTATGTTTCTTTTTCAGAACTGGAAAAACACGAGCGTGACAGCATTCGAACCTGTAATGTTCAGATCCGAAGTCCGACGCCTGATCCATTAGGCCACACGGTCACTGACGACCAACTATAACTTGTATACGACTCATCTCGAAACGCTCACACCCTGAGGTATTGTTTTTTCGTTCTGCACAGCCGCTGCCCCTTGCTCTTTCCCACCCATTCGTTACATTCAACCTCTTACGAGGCCGACCAAATATAGACTGGGAAACAAGACCACAAACTTTGTGCATTCGGAATCGAAGGCAGGGCGTCCCTCGCCGCATTTGCTACGATGGCCATTTGCTACTTCTGCAGAAGCGTCGGCGGCGACGACGACGACGACGACGACGACGACCGCGAGAGGCTCTGAGATATGTGAGAAATACATCTATAAAATGTAATTCAGACTGCCTCGTCCCACCTTAGGCTGTACCGCTTTGGCAAAGGCTTTATCTGCGCCATTCGCCTTAATCACATATGAGAGTAATTCTTAATAAAACGCCTGTCGCTAATTGTTCGTCATCACAGATACTGTTTGCTATACGGCCACGACGCGAAACTGATTTCCAAAATCGTCTTCCTCCTCTGAGGATGGAACTTACCACCCCTGGTTTACTACACCAGTGATCTAACACTGAGCTAAAAAGGCGCGGCCTAGCGGTACTCTTGCGTACTTCGGCCTTACGGTCGCCTGCATCATCAGACTTCTGCTGACAACACATCAATTAGCTTCAAATATTTGCAGCTATGGCGACCCATTACTCCTTGGCTACACATCTGACACGTAACCGATGTGCTCTCCAAACAACAACACTTGCATTTCAGAACATGTCTTTCACACATGTCTACAAAATCACCTTCACCTTCAAATACAGTTTCCTTGCGACTGACAGAGACGTAGGCAAATGTTAAAGTTGCTATTTACATTATATCACGTTAATCAGAAAAACGGAAATTTTCATCTGCAGCGGAACAAAATTCCGTTCCGCCCAGCGTTGGGCTCGAACCCACAACCCTGGGATTAAGAGTCTCACGCTCTACCGACTTAGCTAGCCGGCTGCCTCCGTTAATACCTCCCGGGTAGCAAGTCACACAGTTCTCGTTTGGGTTGGGTGGTCCCATACAGAATCTCTCCATGCTGCCTAATGTTTTCCTAACGTCACACTCGTCACGTACTTCACTTTTATTTCATAATCATTTCTGAGAGGTAAAGGAATTGCATGACAACATGCAGAGCTAGTGGCGTCAAAATTAACACACATACTTGATGTGACTCAAAAGCCGAGCGATTTACTTTCCGACGTTGTTTTAGATGTGCAAGTGCCAGTCAAAACTCGCGGTGACGGCACCCTGCCGACCACTTCGCTAGTTAACACCGGTCTTGTTGTGTGTGTTTCAAGCTCAAGAGCAACTCCAAGCAAAAAAATGGTCAACAGCAACATTCAGACGGTTTCGTACTGCTCAATTGCTACATTAAAACGGTATGTTTCTTTTTCAGAACTGGAAAAACACGAGCGTGACAGCATTCGAACCTGTAATCTTCAGATCCGAAGTCCGACGCCTGATCCATTAGGCCACACGGTCACTGACGACCAGCTATAACTTGTATACGACTCATCTCGAAACGCTCACACCCTGAGGAATTGTGTTTTCGTTCTGCACAGCCGCTGCCCCTTGCTCTTTCCCACCCATTCGTTACATTCAACCTCTTACGAGGCCGACCAAATATAGACTGGGAAACAAGACCACAAACTTTGTGCATTCGGAATCGAAGGCAGGGCGTCCCTCGCCGCATTTGCTACGATGGCCATTTGCTACTTTTGCAGAAGCGGCGGCGGCGGCGACGACGACGACGACGACGACGACGACGACGACGACGACGAGAGGCTCTGAGATACGTGAGAAATTCATCTATAAAATGTAATTCAGACTGCCTCGTCCCACCTTAGGCTGTACCGCTTTGGCAAATGCTTTATCTGCGCCATTCGCCTTAATCACATCTGAGAGTAATTCTTAATAAAACGCCTGTCGCTAATTGTTCGTCATCACAGATACTGTTTGCTATACGGCCACGACGCGAAACTGATTTCCAAAATTCGTCTTCCTGCTCTGAGAATGGAACTTACCACCCCTGGTGGCAGAAAATCGTAAGAAATTTTGGTCCTATGTCAAAGCGGTAGGTGGATCAAAACAAAATGTCCAGACACTCTGTGACCAAAATGGTACTGAAACAGAGGATGACAGGCTAAAGGCCGAATTACTAAATGTCTTCTTCCAAAGCTGTTTCACAGAGGAAGACTGCACTGTGCTTCCTTCTCTAGATTGTCGCACAGTTGACAAAATGGTAGATATCGAAGTAGACGACAGAGGGATAGAGAAACAATTAAAATCGCTCAAAAGAGGAAAGGCCGCTGGTACTGATGGGATACCAGTTCGATTTTACACTGAGTACGCGAAGGAACTTGCCCCCCTTCTTGCAGCGGTGTACCGTAGGTCTCTAGAAGAGCGAAGCGTTCCAAAGGATTGGAAAAGGGCACAGGTCATCCCCGTTCTCAAGAAGGGACGTCGAACAGATGTGCAGAACTATAGACCTATATCTCTAACGTCGATCAGTTGTAGAATTTTGGAACACGTATTATGTTCGAGTATAATGTCTTTTCTGGAGACTAGAAATCTACTCTGTAGGAATCAGCATGGGTTTCGAAAAAGACGATCGTGTGAAACCCAGCTCGCGCTATTCGTCCACGAGACTCAGAGGGCCATAGACACGGGTTCACAGGTAGATGCCGTGTTTCTTGACTTCCGCAAGGCGTTTGACACAGTTCCCCATAGTCGTTTAATGAACAAAGTAAGAGCATACGGACTATCAGATCAATTGTGTGATTGGATTGAGGAGTTCCTAGATAACAGAACGCAGCACGTCATTCTCAATGGAGAGAAGTCTTCCGAAGTAAGAGTGATTTCAGGTGTGCCGCAGGGGAGTGTCATAGGACCGTTGCTATTCACAATATACATAAATGACCTGGTGGATGACATCGGAAGTTCACTGAGGCTTTTTGCAGATGATGCTGTGGTGTATCGAGAGGTTGCAACAATGGAAAATTGTACTGAAATGCAGGAGGATCTGCAGCGAATTGACGCATGGTGCACGGAATGGCAATTGAATCTCAATGTAGCGAAGTGTAATGTGATGCGAATACATAGAAAGATAGGTCCCTTATCATTTAGCTACAAAATAGCAGGTCAGCAACTGGAAGCAGTTAATTCCATAAATTATCTGGGAGTACGCATTAGGAGTGATTTAAAATGGAATGATCATATAAAGTTGATCGTCGGTAAAGCAGATGCCAGACTGAGATTCATTGGAAGAATCCTAAGGAAATGCAATCCGACAACAAAGGAAGTAGGTTACAGTACGCTTGTTCGCCCAATGCTTGAATACTGCTCAGCAGTGTGGGATCCGCACCAGGTAGGGTTGATAGAAGAGATAGAGAAGATCCAACGGAGAGCAGCGCGCTTCGTTACAGGATCATTTAGTAATTGCGAAAGCGTTACGGAGATGATAGATAAACTCCAGTGGAAGACTCTGCAGGAGAGACGCTCAGTAGCTCGGTACGGGCTTTTGTTGAAGTTTCGAGAACATACCTTCACCGAAGAGTCAAGCAGTATATTGCTCCCTCCTACGTATATTTCGCGAAGAGACCATGAGGATAAAATCAGAGAGATTAGAGCCCACACAGAAGCATACCGACAGTCCTTCTTTCCACGTACAATACGAGACTGGAATAGAAGGGAAACCGATAGAGGTACTCAGGGTACCCTCCGCCACACACCGTCAGGTGGCTTGCGGAGTACGGATGTAGATGTAGATGTAGATGGTTTACTACACAAGTGATCTACCACTGAGCTAAAGAGGCGCGGCCTAGCGGTACTCTTATGTACTTCGGCCTTACGGTCGCCTGCATCATCAGACTTCACCTGACAACACTTCATATTAGATTCTAATATTTGCAGCTATGGCGACCCATTACTGCTTGGCTACACATCTGACACGTAACCGATGTGCTCTCCAAACAACAACACTTGCATTTCAGAACATGTCTTTCACACATGTCTACAAAATCACCTTCACCTTCAAATACAGTTTCCCTGCGACTGACAGAGACGTAGGCAAATGTTAAAGTTGCTATTTACATTATATCACGTTAATCAGAAAAACGGAAATTTACATCTGCAGCGGAACAAAATTCCGTTCCGCCCAGCGTTGGGCTCGAACCCACAACCCTGGGATTAAGAGTCTCACGCTCTACCGACTTAGCTAGCCGGCTGCCTCTGTTAATCCCTGCCGGGTAGCAAGTCACACAGTACTCGTTTGGGTTGGGTGGTCCCATACAGAATCTCTCCATGCTGCCTAATGTTTTCCTAACGTCACACTCGTCACGTACTTCACTTTTATTTCATAATTATTTCTGAGAGGTAAAGGAATTGCATGACAACATGCAGAGCTAGTGGCGTCAAAATTAACACACATACTTGATGTGACTCAAAAGCCGAACGATTTACTTTCCGACGTTGTTTTAGATGTGCAAGTGCCAGTCAAATCTCGCGGTGACGGCACCCTGCCGACCACTTCGCTAGTTAACACCGGTCTTGTTGTGTGTGTTTCAAGCTCAAGAGCAGCTCCAAGCAAAAAATAGTCAACAGCAACATTCAGACGGTTTCGTACTGCTCAATTGCTACATTAAAACGGTATGTTTCTTTTTCAGAACTGGAAAAACACGAGCGTGACAGCATTCGAAAATGTAATCTTCAGATCCGAAGTCCGACGCCTGATCCATTAGGACACACGGTCACTGACGACCAACTGTAACTTGTATACGACTCATCTCGAAACGCTCACACCCTGAGGATTTGTGTTTTCGTTCTGCACAGCCGCTGCCCCTTGCTCTTTCCCACCCATTCGTTACATTCAACCTCTTACGAGACCGACGAAATATAGACTGGGAAACAAGACCACAAACTTTGTGCATTCGGAATCGAAGGCAGGGCGTCCCTCGCCGCATTTGCTGCGATGGCCATTTGCTACTTCTGCAGAAGCGGCGGCTGCTACGACGACGACCGCGAGAGGCTCTGAGATATGTGAGAAATACATCTATAAAATGTAGTTCAGACTGCCTCGTCCCACCTTATGCTGTACCGCTTTGGCAAATGCTTTATCTGCGCCATTCGCCTTAGCCCCATTTGAGAGTAATTTTTCATAAAACGCCTGTCGCTAATTGTTCGTCATCACAGATACTGTTTTCTATACGGCCACGACGCGAAACTGATTTCCAATATTCATCTTTCTCCTGTGAGGATGGAACTTACGACCCCTGGTTTATTAGAGCAGTGCTCTACCACTGAGCTAAAGAGGCGCGGCCTAGCGGTACTATTGCGTACTTCGGACTTACGGTCGCCTGCATCATCAGACTTCACCTGACAACACTTCATATTAGCTTCTAATATTTGCAGCTATGGCGACCCATTACTGCTTGGCTACACATCTGACACGTAACCGATGTGCTCTCCAAACAACAACACTTGCATTTCAGAACATGTCTTTCACACATGTCTACAAAATCTCCTTCACCTTCAAATACAGTTTCCCTGCGACTGACATAGACGTAGGCAAAGTTTAATGTTGCTATTTACATTATATCACGTTAATCAGAAAAACGGTAATTTACATCTGCAGCGGAACAATATTCCGTTCCGCCCAGCGTGTGGCTCGAACCCACAACCCTGGGATTAAGAGTCTCACGCTCTACCGAATTTGCTAGCCGGCTGCCTCGGTCAATACCTGCCGGGTAGCAAGTCACACAGTACTCGTTTGGGTTGGGTGGTCCCATACAAAATCTCTCCATGCTGCCTAATGTTTTCGTAACGTCACACTCGTCACGTACTTCACTTTTATTTCATAATCATTTCTGAGAGGTAAAGGAATTGCATGACAACATGCAGAGCTAGTGGCGTCAAAATTAACACACATACTTGATGTGACTCAAAAGCCGAACGAGCTATTTTCCGACGTTGTTTTAGATGTGCAAGTGCCAGTCAAAACTCGCGGTGACGGCACCCTGCCGACCATTTCGCTAGTTAACACCGGTCTTGTTGTGTGTGTTTCAAGCTCAAGAGCAACTCCAAGCAAAAAATGGTCAACAGCAACATTCAGACGGTTTCTTACTGCTCAATTGCTACATTAAAAGAGTAGGTTTGCTTTTCAGAACTGGAAAAACACGAGCGTGACAGGATTCGAACCTGTAATCTTCAGATCCGAAGTCCGACGCCTGATCCATTAGGCCACATGGTCACTGGGGACCAACTATAACTTGTATACGACTCATCTCGAAACGCTAACACCCTGAGGAATTGTGTTTTCGTTCTGCACAGCCGCTGCCCCTTGCTCTTTCCCACCCATTCGTTACATTCAACCTCTTACGAGACCGACCAAATGTAGACTGGGAAACAAGACCACACACTTTGTGCATTCGGAATCGAAGGCAGGGAGTCCCTCGCCGCATTTGCTACGATGGCCATTTGCTACTTCTGCAGAAGCGTCGGCGGCGGCGACGACGACGACGACGACGACGACGACGACGACGACGACCGCGAGAGGCTCTGAGATATGTTAGAAATACATCTATAAAATGTAATTCAGACTGCCTCGTCCCACCTTATGCTGTACCGCTTTGGCAAATGCTTTATCTGGCGTGAGGTCGGTCGCTCGACGGCGCGTTCGGCGCGGGCCCGCCCGTAGCCGGCGCGCCGTAAGGCACGGAGGCTCGCACTGGGGCGTATCGCTTCCAGACGGGCGTGCCGCGGCTGTCCTCACAGGGGAAGTGATGCGTCTCTTATAGCCTCTCCTTCCCAAGTGGCTCTTTCCGCCTTCCCGTGGTGCCAGACGTTAAGCTTGGCATTTTGCCTTGCGACAAAAGGGAGAGCTGCGACCCAACCCGATGCGAAAGCGAAGGGTGCATGGCACAGGGGGAGCTGTGTCGAGGGACCATACATCAGTCCCTTCTTTTCGCAGGTTACAGAACAACAGGTGCTCTGCATGCCGGCGATCTCGTTTGTCGGCGTGGGATCGCGGCGCGTGTCGGCAAGGGTGCTTCGCCGCGCCCCTGGGTATCCGGGGCGTGTTCTGCCAAACCCAGGTGGTGGTAACATCGCCTGGGCCAGGTTAGATGGGTCCAGACCGCCGAACGCCTGGGGGACCGGCCCGCCACCTGAGTAGGAGTGGGTCCCTGGCCGAGAGGTGGAAACTCGGGCAAGTAGGCGGCGAAGGGCGAGAGGTGCATCCGCCTCTGCGGAGTGCGGGGTGCAGTTGCCGGGGTGCGTCGCGTGAAATCGCTGATGACGAAGTCACCGAGGGGGACCAGTGCGCTGGAAACGGCGCGCTGAACCCAGCAGTTCTGGAGTGCTCTTGACCTAGGGGCGAGGTCGGTGAGCGAGCTGCAGTATGTCCCCCCCCCCCCCCCCATGCCAGAGGAGCCGGTCCGGGGCAAGAGACGGGCTCCCACCCCTTTTTTTATCACTCGTTCATCATGGCTACACCAGAAACGAGTGATTCGAGTGCGCCAACGCGAGCTTCCGTGATGTCTGAACCCGCTCCTCAGGACGAGTCGGGACAGGCAACTGAGGAAAATGTCCTACAAAGACACACGAGAATATCATTGCTCCTCGAGCAACATATCAAAAATGGTAAAATTAGTCAAGCGGCTCTGACTATAATCAAAAATGAACTGGCGGCGTGGGCTATCGCAAACGCCAAGCTTGAGGGCCGTGTAGAAGAACTTACAAAAGAAAATGAGGGACTAAGGAAACAACCCGGAAAGACCTGGGCAGCGGTGGTCGCACAAGCGCCACCAAAACCGCAGACTACAAAGGATGCCATTGCAAAAGTCACTAAAAGATCAGACACAACGGTGTTCCTAAGGACCCTGCCTGGTCAGGACACTAGCGTAAAAAGAATCCAGGAATTGCTTACGACAACTATCAATCCAGCAAAAGACAAAATTAAAATAAATAAGGTAAAACCCAGCAGAAACTCTGTTATTGTTGAAGTAGCTTCAGAAGAGGACAAAGAGAAACTGTTAAGTAATGCAAAACTAAACTCGGTGGTCAAATGCGAGCCACCAAGGAAAAGAAACCCATTGGTCATCTTGTATGATGTACCAACAGTCATGACGAATGAAGAACTGCAAAAATCTATAAAGGCTCAGAATTTTGAAGATATGACAGAAGAAGAATATAAAGCAAATTTCAATTTGAGATTCAAAACCGGGCCTCGGGACCGTGATGTGGTCCATCACGTTGCCGAGGTCTCCGCTCACATGTGGAAAAAAATTACAGCAATGGGCAGACTATACGTCGGCTTTCACGCCATTAACACACGCGACTTTCTGGTCGTACCACGTTGCCACAATTGTGGAGATCTCGACCACGTTTTGAGGCACTGTACCAGGGGGTCGGCCTGCTCGAAATGTGGCGAGGATGGCCATGTCAGGAAGGACTGTAGGGCTGCGGCGGTTTGTATCCCCTGCAAGAGACGGGGTAAAAAGCCCTGTGGTACCATGGGACGTAGCTGCCCCACCTACAGACTTCTGGAACAAAGGCTTATTTCAAGAATAGACTATGGCTGATCAAACCAAAGCCAACAGGATGCCCAAAAGGAAATCCCCTAGCAAAAGGAGGAGGGATGCCATGAGGGCGAGTGCCTTCAAGCTTTTCTTGAGGTTGCACATGGGCACCACAACCAGAACCGCAGATAAAGGCACTCAAACCGACTCTACCACTACGGATAGAGGGACACAAACGAGGCCTCTGGCAGTCACGCTCCCCTCCTCCCCAAGCAGGGAAACAAGGCCGACTAAAGACCTACGGCAACGGCATCCTGTACCAGAGACGGTGGCAGTCTCAGCAGAATTAAATATAACAACAAAACAACCAGTTCAAGAAAATAAAATAACTAGTTCAAGTGAACCAGATGCAACAAAAGATCCTGTAGTGAGACTGCCACCTGTCGATCCAGTTAGAGTCTATCCAAACCTTGAACTCACCATGCAACTGGCGAGGCTGGAGCAGCCGACTACCCTGACCACTGCCTTGAGACATGTGGTTCGGGTGGGACATGAATATGGACAGAGAGTCACCTTCTCGGTAATGGAGGCTGTGGACAGAATTCAACTCAAGTCAGTGAATCTCCCCACTGACTTCGGAGCCCTGCGTGACCTACTAAAGAAAGTCTTTGACAGACGTGGAGAAAAATTCGACCTGAATGAAATTTATCGACAAGCAGTTCTGGCAAATGGACGTATCACATTTGACTGGAACAAAACATGGCCTCATGACAGAATTCACACATACACTCCATAGACAACTACGTGACGGAAATTACCATTGGCCAACTCAACACTCATAACAGCAGACTTGTCATGCAGGAGTTACGAAGGGAAGTGGAGGAGAGGAGACTGGAGGTGGTCTGCCTGCAGGAGCCGTACTCCCTAAACGGGAAGATAGCTTTCACAGCTGCGACCTGGCAAGTCGTCTGCAGAGGAGAAGACCCAAAAGCGGCAATTATTATTACAAACAAACTGATAAGGGCTACAGTCCTAACGCAGTTCACAACCAGCCACTGCAACGTCGTGGAGCTGCAGTCTCCAGCAGGAGCTATTATTATGATCAACACATACTTCCAATATGGTGATGATATTGAAAGACACCTAGCTCATCTCACCACAGCTATCACGGCGTTGCGGGGGCGGAAAACATTTGTGACTGCCGATATGAATGCCAAATCCCCCCTATGGTACAGCGGCACCAGGGATCCCAATGGAGAGAAGGCAGAAGAAGCCATCATGGCCTTGCAGCTTGTAGTGGCTAACAAGCCAGGCAACCCTCCGACCTATGCGGCGAAAGGGGGCCAAGGCACAAACATCGACGTGACCCTGGCTACGCCAAACGCAGCATACCTAATCCAGCAATGGAAAGTAGTTGAGAATGCCACTACAAGTGACCACAATCTCATTACTTTCAACATAGGAGATGGCGAGAGCCGCTGGGCCAGGGGGTGGGAAATACAATACAATTACAATAGAGCCGACTGGGAGAGACTTGCTGGGGAGTGCGACATTCCTCCGTTATCAGAGGGTGACGACCACAGAGACCTTGACGTTGACAACAGAGCCGAAGAACTGGTCTCAGTAATAACTCGAGCAGTCAAAGCAGCCGTACCTACTAGGAGGAGGGCCATGGCGGCCTCTCCATCACCATGGTCTGCTGAACTAGAGGAGATGCGCCGGTCGGTCAGAAGGCTCAGGAGGCACTACCAGCGCAGTGTCGTCTGGCAAGAAAGACAAAGATGGCTGCAGCTTTACCGGGAAGCCAAAGATAACTTCCAAAAACAGCTACGGGAAGTTAGAACAAAGAGTTGGGAACACTTTGTTCTGAACCAATTAGCATTAGACCCATGGGGAGTTCCCTACAGGCTTGTCCGGGAAAAGATCCGTTCTCCGATGGAGCTTTCAACCGTCAGGCATGGGGACCGGATGACGGGGTCTTGGCAGGAAACTGCTGAGGTCCTTCTCCACTCCCTGTTGCCTGATGATACTGCGGATGAGACAGACGAACAACGGCAGCTGCGGGAGAATAACAACAATGCGTATGAAAATGATATGGCAGTCTACCCATTCTCAGAAGAAGAGGTAGCTGCCCATATAAATTCCCTGAAGAGAGGAAAAGCTCCTGGGCCAGACGGTATTGTGGCGGAAGTGGTGCAATTCCTGGCCCCCCAGATAGTCGCCCCTCTAACTCATTTATATAACGAATGCCTCAGGCAGAAAAAGTTCCCTCGAATATGGAAGAGGGCAAATGTGGTAATTATAAAGAAAGGGGCTGACAAAGACCCAGCAGAAACTAAATCTTATAGACCTATCTGCCTGCTTGATCTGCTTGGGAAGATTCTAGAGAGACTTCTGGCTGATAGACTGGCTGCACACCGAGTGCTGTGCGGAATGAGCAACAGGCAGTTTGGCTTTAGGCCTGGACGATCGGCATCTGATGCAATCGCCCTGGCGGCCGAGGTCTGCGGCTCTACCCCGTACAAGTACGTTGTTGGCATCATGGTGGATATAAGTGGCGCCTTCGACAACCTGTGGTGGCCTTCGCTCTTCTCCTGCTTAAGGGAGAAGGAGTGTCCAGGGCCGCTATATGGCTGTCTGAGGAGCTATTGTGAAGATCGGGAGGTCTGGCTATCATCTGCTAGCACAAGAGTAAGGAAAACTATCACCAAGGGATGTCCCCAGGGTTCCGTACTGGGTCCGCTGTTCTGGGACATCCACGTGGAACCCTTACTAGATACATTACAACAAAGTGATGAAGTGCTGGAGGTGATAGCCTACGCAGATGATCTCCTCCTACTGGTCGGCGGCCGTAGCCGAGAAGACATAGAGCCTAAGATCGAGAGAACAATAAACACACTCCAACTGTGATGCCGCAAGACAAAAATGACAATTTCACCGGCCAAGTCTACGTATCTTCTTCTAAAGGGACAATTAGCTCGTAACCCAACTGTTAGGATAGATGGATCACCAGTTTTCCGGCGACGTGAGACACGCTACCTTGGTATCATCATTGATGAAAGGTGGACTTTTGGTAGACACATCGAAACCGTAACTCAAAGAGCTTTACAGGTACTCAACAACCTCATCTCCATTGAGCACAAGCGGTTTCATCTTCCACCACATCTCATCAAACTCTATCATAACAGTATACTAACATCCATAGTGGGTTACGGATCCGGAGTCTGGGCACACAGGCTCACGAGGGTGGTGCCCGCCATGACAGTGAGGAGAGTGCAGAGAAATATGATCCTGAGATCAGTGGGGGCATACAGAACTACACCGGGAGGAGCCCTGTTAGTTATTATGGGGCTTTGCCCCCTGGATATCAAAATTCGGGAGCAGGCCGCTTGGTACTGGACTAAAAAGGGGAATTTGGAAAAAACCGAGGAAATTCTGGGCAGCAGGACTGAAAATAAAGTAGAGATTAGGAAAAAAGGGGAGCTGCTATGGCAACTTTCGTGGGAAACCGAAGAAACAGGGCGTCGAACCTTTGAGCTCCTACCAGATGTCAGGGAAAGGATGGAAATGTCACATTTCGATCCATCCCGGGGACTCATCCACTTCCTCACTGGACATGGACCGTACTCGACATATCTATGTCGATTTGGTAAAAAGGCGACACCTTCGTGTGACTGTGGTGTTCCGGAGGGTACTCCTGACCATGTAGTCTACGAGTGCCACCTTTTCAATGATGTGGCCTCAGTACTGCGGGACCAACTACCACACAACGACACATATAGACTAATCAGACATCGCGACACTTTCGACATCATAAATAAACTGGCTAACGCGGTATCTCAGAAAGTCCTAAAGGACTACCTGAAAGAACTATAGTAGTACAAGAAAGAGATAAACCAGGACACAGATAGAGTTTGATACCCTACTCCCAAACCGCCTGGGCGCGGAAAGGCCGACTTCCTCAGTCTGAATCCGCCGCGCCACAGGATTCTGGGGGGGTGGGGTGCAGCCTTACCGAACTAGACAACGCACCGGACTTGACATTAGGATAAGTTAGTTGTAGGACTTAGTTTTTAGACATTATTATTAGTAACCTGCAGCGATTACCATCTTGGCCTGCCCAGTGTCAGGGGCACGCTCATTGGGATTAGCTCAATGAGCAAGGCTCTATAGTAAGTTTATACTAATTAGCTGACACAACTGTAACGCTGTAGGATTAGTAACCAGTCTTAAGATTAAATGTTTGTAGTAGACTAACACTAATGTAGCCCATTGCTTACTGTTCACTTATATACTAACTAGTTACTACATAGGACTTAGAATTAGCTGCTAATTATCCTTGTATAAATAACTTGGCCCACTAATCAAATAAGGCAGTGGGCAAGATGTAAAATTAACATTCTTTTATGGAAATAAAGAATTTTTTTAAAAAAAAAAATGCTTTATCTGCGCCATTCGCCTTAATCACATCTGAGAGTAATTCTTAAAAAAACGCCTGTCGCTAATTGTTCGTCATCACAGATACTGTTTGCTATACGGCCACGACGCGAAACTGATTTCCAAAATTCGTCTTCCTCGTCTGAGGATGGAACTAAACACCCCTGGTTTACTACACCAGTGCTCTACCACTGAGCTTTAGAGGCGCGGCCTAGCGGTACTGTTACGTACTTCGGACTACGGTCGCCTGCATCATCAGACTTCAGCTGACAACACATCATATTACCGGCTAATATTTGCAGCTATGGCGACCCATTACTGCTTGGCTACACATCTGACACGTAACCGATGTGCTCTCTTAACAACAACACTCGCATTTCAGAACATGTCTTTCACACATGTCTACAAAATCACCTTCAACTTCAAATACAGTTTCCTTGCGACTGACAGAGACGTAGCCAAAGTTTAAATTTGCTATTTCCATTTCATCTCGTTAATCAGAAAAACGGTAATTTACATCTGCATCGGAACAAAATTCCGTTCCGCCCAGCGTGTGGCTCGAACCCACGACCCTGGGATTAAGATTCTCACGCCCTACCGACTGAGCTAGCCGGCTACCTCGGTGAATACCTGCCGGTTAGCACGTCACACAATACTCGTTTGGGTTGGGTGGTCCCATACAGAATCTCTCCATGCTGCCTAATGTTTTCCTAACGTCACACTCGTCACGTACTTCACTTTTATGTCATAATCATTTCTGAGAGGAAAGAAGTTGCATAACAACACGCAGAGCTAGTGGCGCCAAATTAACACACATACCTTTTGTGACTCAAAAGCCGAACGAGTTACTTTCCGACGTTGTTTTAGATGTGCAAGTGCCAGTCAAAACTCGTGGTGTCGGCACTCTGCCGACCATTTCGCTAGTTAACACAGGTCTTGTTGTGTGATTTCAAGCTTAAGAGCATCTCCAAGCAAAAAATGGTCAACAGCAACATTCAGACGGTTTCGTACTGCTCAATTGCTACATTAAAACGGTATGTTTCTTTTTCAGAACTGGAAAAACGCGAGCGTGACAGCATTCGAACCTGTAATATTCAGATCCGATGTCCAACGCCTTCTCCATTAGGCCACACGGTCACTGACGACCAACAGTTACATGTATACGACTCATCTCGAAACGCTCACACCCTGAGGATTTGTGGTTTCGTTCTACACAGCCGCTGCCCCTTGCTCTTTCCCACCCATTCGTTACATTCAACCTCTTACGAGACAGACCAAATATAGATTGAGAAACAAGACCACACAATTTGTTCATTCGGAATCGAAGGCAGGGCGTCCCTCGCCGCATTTGCTACGATGGCCATTTGCTACTTCTGCAGAAGCGGCAGCGACGACGACGACGACGACGACGACGACCGCGAGAGGCTCTGAGACATGTGAGAAATACATCTATAAAATGTAATTCAGACTGCCTCGTCCCACCTTATGCTGTACCGCGTTGGCAAATGCTTTATCTGTGCCATTCGCCTTAATCACATCTGAGAGTAATTCTTAAAAAAACGCCTGTCGCTAATTGTTCGTCATCACAGATACTGTTTTCTATACGGCCACGACGCGAAACTGATTTCCAAAATTCATCTTTCTCCTGTGAGGATGGAACTTACGACCCCAGGTTTATTATAGCAGTGCTCTACCACTGAGCTAAAGAGGAGCGGCCTAGTGCTACTCTTGCGTACTTCGGCCTTACGGTCCTCTGCATCATCAGACTTCAGCTGACAACACTTCATATTACCGGCTAATATTTGCAGCTATGGCGACCCATTACTGCTTGGCTACACATCCGACACGTAACCGATGTGCTCTCCAAACAACAACACTTGCATTTCAGAACATGTCTTTCACACATGTCTACAAAATCACCTTCAACTTCAAATACAGTTTCCTTGTGACTGACAGAGACGTAGGCAAAGTTTAAAGTTGCTATTTACATTACATCACGTTAATCAGAAAAACGGTAATTTACATCTGCAGCGGAACAAAATTCGGTTCCTCCCGGCGTGTGGCTCGAACCCACAACCCTTGGATTAAGAGTCTCACGCTCTACCGACTTAGCCAGCCAGCTGCCTCGGTTAATACCGGCCAGGTAGCACGTCACACAGTACTCGTTTGGGTTGGGTGGTCCCATACAGAATCTCTCCATGCTGCCTAATGTTTTCCTAACGTCACACTCGTCACGTACTTCACTTTTATGTCATAATCATTTCTGAGAGGTAAAGGAATTGCATGACAACATGCAGAACTAGTGGCGTCAAAATTAACACACATACTTGATGTGACTCAAAAGCCGAACGAGTTACTTTCCGACGTTGTTTTAGATGTGCAAGTGCCAGTCAAAACTCGCGGTGACGGCACCCTGCCGACCATTTCGCTAGTTAACACCGGTCTTGTTGTGTGTGTTTCAAGCTCAAGAGCAACTCCAAGCAAAAAATGGTCAACAGCAACATTCAGACGGTTTCGTACTGCTCAATTGCTACATCAAAACGTTATGTTTCTTTTTCAGAACTGGAAAAACGCCAGCGTGACAGCATTCGAACCTGTAATCTTCAGATCCGAAGTCCAACGCCTTCTCCATTAGGCAACACGGTCACTGACGACCAACAGTTACATGTATACGACTCATCTCAAAAGCGCTCACAGCCTGAGGATTTGTGGTTTCGTTCTACACAGCCGCTGCCCCTTGCTCTTTCCCACCCATTCGTTACATTCAACCTCTTACGAGACAGACCAAATATAGATTGAGAAACAAGACCACACACTTTGTTCATTCGGAATCGAAGGCAGGGCGTCCCTCGCCGCATTTGCTACGATGGCCATTTGCTACTTCTGCAGAAGCGGCAGCGACGACGACGACGACGACGACGACGACGACGACAGGCTCTGAGATATGTGAGAAATACATCTATAAAATGTAATTCAGACTGCCTCGTCCCACCTTATGCTGTACCGCTTTGGCAAATGCCTTATCTGTGCCATTCGCCTTAATCACATCTGAGAGTAATTCTTAAAAAAAGCCTGTCGCTAATTGTTCGTCATCACAGATACTGTTTGCTATACGGCCACGACGCGAAACTGATTTCCAAAATTCATCTTTCTTCTGTGAGGATGGAACTTACGACCCCTGGTTTAATAGAGCAGTGCTCTACCACTGAGCTAAAGAGGAGCGGCCTAGTGCTACTCTTGCGCACTTCGGCCTTACGGTCCTCTGCATCATCAGACTTCAGCTGACAACACTTCATATTACCGGCTAATATTTGCAGCTATGGCGACCCATTACTGCTTGGCTACACATCTGACACGTAACAGATGTGCTCTCCTAACAACAACACTTGCATTTCAGAACATGTCTTTCACACATGTCTACAAAATCACCTTCACCTTCAAATACAGTTTCCTTGCGACTGACAGAGACGTAGGCAAAGTTTAAAGTTGCTATTTCCATTTCATCTCGTTAATCAGGAAAACGGTAATTTACATCTGCATCGGAACAAAATTCCGTTTCGCCCAGCGTGTGGCTCGAACCCACGACCCTGGGATTAAGAGTCTCACGCTCTACCGACGGAGCTAGCCGGCTACCTCGATGAATACCTGCCGTGTAGCACGTCACACAGTACTCGTTTGGGTTGGGTGGTCCCATACAGAATCTCTCCTTGCTGCCTAATGTTTACCTGACGTCACACTCGTCACGTACTTCACTTTTATGTCATAATCATTTCTGAGAGGTAAAGAAATTGCATGACAACATGCAGAGCTAGTGGCGTCAAAATTAACACACATACTTTTTGTGACTCATAAGCCGAACGAGTTACTTTCCGACGTTGTTTTAGATGTGCTAGTGCCAGTAAAACTCGCGGTGTCGGCACTCTGCCGACCATTTCGCTAGTTAACACCTGTCATGTTGTGTGTGTTTCAAGCTCAAGAGCATCTCCAAGCAAAAAATGGTCAACAGCAACATTCAGACGTTTTCGTACTGCTCAATTTCTACATTAAATTGGTATGTTTCTTTTTCATAACTGGAAAAACACAAGCGTGACAGCATTCGAACCTGTAATCTTCAGATCCGAAGTCCGACGCCTTTTCCATTAGGCCACACGGTAACTGACGACCAACTATAACATGTATACGACTCATCTCGAAACGCTCACACCCCTGAGGATTTGTGTTTTCGTTCTACACAGTCGCTGCCCCTTGCTCTTTCCCACCCATTCGTTACATTCAACCTCTTACGAGACCGACCAAATATAGACTGGGAAACAAAACCACACGCTTCGTGCATTCGGAATCGAAGGCAGGGCGTCCCTCGCCGCATTTGCTACTATGGACATTTGCTACTTCTGCAGAAGCGGCGGTGGCGGCGACGACGACCACGACGACGACGACGACGACGACCGCGAGAGGCTCTGAGATATGTGAGAAATACATCTATAAAATGTAATTCAGACGGCCTCGTCCCACCTTATGCTGTACCGCTTTGGCAAATGCTTTATCTGCGCCATTCGCCTTAATCCCATTTGAGAGTAATTTTTCATAAAACGCCTGTCGCTAATTGTTCGTCATCACAGATACTGTTTTCTATACGGCCACGACGCGAAACTGATTTCCAAAATTCATCTTTCTCCTGTGAGGATGGAACTTACGACCCCTGGTTTATTAGAGCAGTGCTCTACCACTGAGCTAAAGAGGAGCGGCCTAGTGCTACTCTTGCGTACTTCGGCCTTACGGTCCTCTGCATCATCAGACTTCAGCTGACAACACTTCATATTACCGGCTAATATTTGCAGCTATGGTGACCCATTACTGCTTGGCTACACATCTGACACGTAACCGATGTGCTCTCCAAACAACAACACTTGCATTTCAGAACATGTCTTTCACACATGTCTACAAAATCACCAACTTCAAATACAGTTTCCTTGTGACTGACAGAGACGTAGGCAAAGTTTAAAGTTGCTATTTACATTACATCACGTTAATCAGAAAAACGGTAATTTACATCTGCAGCGGAACAAAATTCGGTTCCGCCCAGCGTGTGGCTCGAACCCACAACCCTTGGATTAAGAGTCTCACGCTCTACCGACTTAGCTAGCCAGCTGCCTCGGTTAATACCGGCCAGGTAGCACGTCACACAGTACTCGTTTGGGTTGGGTGGTCCCATACAGAATCTCTCCATGCTGCCTAATGTTTTCCTAACGTCACACTCGTCACGTACTTCATTTTTACTTCATAATCATTTCTGAGAGGTAAAGGAATTGCATGACAACATGCAGAACTAGTGGCGTCAAAATTAACACACATACTTGATGTGACTCAAAAGCCGAACGAGTTACTTTCCGACGTTGTTTTAGATGTGCAAGTGCCAGTCAAAACTCGCGGTGACGGCACCCTGCCGACCATTTCGCTAGTTAACACCGGTCTTGTTGTGTGTGTTTCAAGCTCAAGAGCAACTCCAAGCAAAAAATGGTCAACAGCAACATTCAGACGGTTTCGTACTGCTCAATTGCTACATCAAAACGTTATGTTTCTTTTTCAGAACTGGAAAAACAGGAACGTGACAGGATTCGAACCTGTAATCTTCAGATGCGAAGTCAGACGCCTGATCCATTAGGCCACACAGTCACTGGCGACCAACTACAAATTGTATACGACTCATCTCGAAACGCTCACACCCTGAGGAATTGTGTTTTCGTTCTGCACAGCCGCTGCCCCTTTCTCTTTCCCACCCATTCGTTACATTCAACCTCTTACGAGACCGACCAAATATAGACTGGGGAACAAGACCACACACTTTGTGCTTTCGGAATCGAAGGCAGGGCGTCCCTCGCCGCATTTGCTACGATGGCCATTTGCTACTTCTGCAGAAGCGGCGGCGGCGGCGACAACGAAGACGACGACGAAGACCGCGAGAGGCTCTGAGATATGTGAGAAATACATCTATAAAATGTAATTCAGACTGCCTCGTCCCACCTTATGCTGTACCGCTTTGGCAAATGCTTTATCTGCGACATTCGCCTTAATCACATCTGAGAGTAATTCTTAATAAAACGCCTGTCGCTAATTGTTCGTCATCACAGATACTGTTTTCTATACGGCCACGACGCGAAACTGATTTCCAAAATTCATCTTCCTCCTCTGAGGATGGAACTTACGACCCCTGGTTTACTACACCAGTGCTGTACCACTTTTTTTTTTCCGGCTAAAATTTGCAGCTATGGCGACCCATTACTGCTTAGCTACACATCTGACACGTAACCGATGTGCTCTCCAAACAACAACACTTACATTTCAGAACATGTCTTTCACACATGTCTACAAAATCACCTTCACCTTCAAATACAGTTTCCTTGCGACTGACAGAGACGTAGGCAAAGTTTAAAGTTGCTATTTCCATTACATCTCGTTAATCTGAAAAACGGTTATTTACATCCGCAGCGGAACAAAATTGAATTCCGCACAGCGTGTGGCTCGAACCCACGACCCTGGGATTAAGAGACTGACGCTCTACCGACTGCGCTAGCCGGCTACCTCGGTGAATACCTGCCGGGTAGCACGTCACACAGTAATCGTTTGGGTTGGGTTTTCCCATACAGCATCTCTCCATGCTGCCTAATGTTTTCCTAACGTCACACTCGTCACGAACTTCCTTTTATGTCATAATCATTTCTGAGAGGTAAAGAAATTGCATGACAACATGCAGAGCTAGTGGCGTCAAAATTAACACACATACTTTATGTGACTCAAAAGCCGAACGAGTTACTTTCCGACGTTGTTTTAGATGTGCAAGTGCCAGTCAAAACTCGCGGTGTCGGCACTCTGCCGACCATTTCGCTAGTTAACACCGGTCTTGTTGTGTGTGTTTCAAGCTCAAGAACATCTCCAAGCAAAAAATGGTCAACAGCAACATTCAGACGGTTTCGTACTGCTCAATTGATACATTAAAACGGTATGTTTCTTTTTCAGAACTGGAAAAACACTAGCGTGACAGCATTCGAACCTGTAATCTTCAGATCCGAAGTCCGACGTCTCGTTACATTGACTCTGGGGTTGATCCGCCGGGAACACAGCGTCTGCTTCATCCTCAGTACCAGTGACATCAACCACTGGGGAGTCATCCGTCGTTACCTCCATCGCTGAGTGTGGTAGTGGCGGTGCCGCGTCAGCACTCGGTTCTTTGACGTTATCGGCCAAAACATCATTCAAAAGAGGGGCATCTACAGGCGGGGTCGCGGGTGGAAGACCAGAAGCCGCGGCAGCGTATGTCAGTGGCAGTGCCGTCGTCACAGGGGGGCTAGCGGCTTCACCGACAGGTATCTGCGTCACGCGTCTTTGTTTACATTCAGAGCGCACGTGGCCGGGCGCACCACAGCCGGCACACGTTTTTGGCTGCCCATCATATATGACAATTCCGCGATGTCCACCTACGTAAATATATGAAGGTATGTGCTTCTGTAGATCGATCTTAACCTGCCTGACGCCGTTAAGCAATGGAAATTTGTGGGCTTTGGACCATCGCTCCGCAAAATTGTTAATGACCCTCCCGTAAGGTGTTAATGCAGAATTTATTTGCGCGGCTGATATTTCAAACGGGAGTTCGAAAATACGTGCCGTTCGGATGCCCAGTCCAGCATGCGTAATGCTGACGTCACTGACGGTACCATCTATATGTTTAAACTTCAGTACACCTCCACTGGACTCCACAATTCTATCACACATTTCAGAGGACGTTAATTTCACATAAACAACACTAGTCACGATAGAGAAATTTATCCCTACAATGTCATCAAAAGTAATCTTAGCTGTTTCCTCTAACCATGCTTCAACTTCAAACGAATTTGGTTTCGAAAAGTTCCTATCAAAGGTAAACTTCAAGGTATCTTTCCTGTTAGTCGGATTCATAATTCCATATCAGATCCTACAGAACGGAACGAATACTAATAGGCAGACGCTGTAAGCACGCGACTCACCGCCTGACGTAAACACTTCCTGCCACAGCGCGCTGGCCCTGGAGGTCCGCTCACCACCGCTGCCGCAGGCAGACTGCCATTAGGCCACACGGTCACTAACGACCAACTATAACATGTATACGACTCATCTCGAAACGCTCACACCCCTGAGGATTTGTGTTTTCGTTCTACACAGCCGCTGCCGCTTGCTCTTTCCCACCCACTCGTTACATTCAACCTCTACGAGACCGACCAAATATAGACTGAGAAACAAGACCACACACTTTGTGCATTCGGAATCGAAGGCAGGGCGTCCCTCGCCGCATTTGCTACGATGGCCATTTGCTACTTCCGCAGAAGCGGCGGCGGCGACGTCGACGATGACCGCGAGAGGCTCTGAGATATGTGAGAAATACATCTATAAAATGTAATTCAGACTGCCTCGTCCCACCTTATGCTGTACCGCTTTGGTAAATGCTTTATCTGCGCCATTCGCCTTAATCACATCTGAGAGTAATTCTTAAAAAAACGCCTGTCGCTAATTGATCGTCATCACAGATACTGTTTGCTATACGGCCACAACGCGCAACTGATTTCCAAAATTCATCTTTCTCCTGTGAGGATGGAGCTTACGACCCCTGGTTTATTAGACCACTGCTCTACTGCTGAGCCAAAGAGGCGCGGCCTAGCGGTACTCTTGGGTACTTCGCCTTTACGGTCGTCTGCATAATCAGACTTCCGCTGACAACACTTCATATTACCGGCTAATATTTGCAGCTATGGCGACCCATTACTGCTTAGCTACACATCTGACACGTAACCGATGTGCTATCCAAACAACAACACTTGCATTTAAGAACATGTCTTTCACACATGTCTACAAAATCACCTTCACCTTCAAATACAGTTTCCTTGCGACTGACAGAGACGTAGGCAAAGTTTAAAGTTGCTATTTCCATTACATCTCGTTAATCAGAAAAACGGTAATTTACATCTGCAGCGGAACAAAATTCCGTTCCGCCCAGCAAGTGGCTCGAACCCACGACCCTGGGACTAAGAGTCTGACGCTCTACCGACTGAGCTAGCCAGCTACCTCGGTAAATACCTGCCGTATAGCACGTCACACAGTACTCGTTTTGGTTGGGTGGTCCCACGCAGAATCTCTCCATGCTGCCTAATGTTTTCCTAACGTCACACTCGTCACGTACTTCACTTTTATGTCATAATCATTTCTGAGAGGTAAAGAAATTGCATGACAACATGCAGAGCTAGTGGCGTCAAAATTAACACACATACTTTATGTGACTCAAAAGCCGAACGAGTTACTTTCCGACGTTGTTTTAGATGTGCAAGTGCCAGTCAAAACTCGCGGTGTCGGCACTCTGCCGACCATTTCGCTAGTTAACACCGGTCTTGTTGTGTGTGTTACAAGCTCAGGAGCCACTCCAAGCAAAAAATGGTCAACAGCAACATTCAGACGGTTTCGTACTGCTCAATTGCTACATTAAAACGGTATGTTTCTTTTTCAGAACTGGAAAAACACGAGCGTGACATCATTCGAACCTGTAATCTTCAGATTCGAAGTCCGACGCCTTATCCATTAGGACACACGGTCACTGACGACCAACTATAACATCTATACGACTCATCTCGAAACGCTCACACCCCTGAGGATTTGTGTTTTCGTTCTACACAGCCGCTGCCCCTTGCTCTTTCCCACCCATTCCTTACATTCAACCTCTTACGAGACCGACCAAATGTAGACTGAGAAACAAGACCACACACTTTGTGCATTCGGAATCGAAGGCAGGGCGTCCCTCGCCGCATTTGCTACGATGGCCATTTGCTACTTCTGCAGAAGCGGCGGCGGCGGTGACGACGACGACCGCGAGAGGCTCTGAGATATGTGAGAAATACATCTATTAAATGTAATTCAGACTGCCTCGTCCCACCTTGTGCTGTACCGCTTTGGCAAATGCTTTATCTGCGCCATTCGCCTTAATCACATCGAAGAGTAATTCTTAAAAAAACGTCTGTCGCTAATTGTTCGTCATCACAGATACTGTTTGCTATACGGCCACAACGCGCAACTGATTTCCAAAATTCAGCTTTCTCCTGTGAGGATGTAACTTACGACGCGTGGTTCATTAGACCAGTGCTCGACCACTGAGCTAAAGAGGCGCGTCATAGCGGTACTCTTGGGTACTTCGCCCTTACGGTCGTCTGCATAATCAGACTTCAGCTGACAACACTACATATTACCGGCTAAAATTTGCAAGTTTCCTTGCGACTGACAGAGACGTAGGCAAAGTTTAAAGTTGCTATTTCCATTACATCTTGTTAATCAGAAAAACAGTAATTTCCATCTGCAGCGGAACAAAATTCCGTTCCGCCCAGCGTGTGGCTCGAACCCACGATCTTGAGATTAAGAGTCTGACGCTCTACCGACTGAGCTAGCCGGCTACCGCGGTGAGTACCTGCCGGGTAGCACGTCACACAGTACTTGTTTGGGTTGGGTGGTCCCATACAGAATCTCTCCATGCTGCCTAATGTTCTCCTAACGTCACACTCGTCACGTACTTCACTTTAATGTCATAATCATTTCTGAGAGGTAAAGAAATTGCATGACAACATGCAGAGCTAGTGGCGTCAAAATTAGCACACATACTTTATGTGACTCAAAAGCCGAACGAGTTACTTTCCGACGTTGTTTTAGATGTGCAAGTGCCAGTCAAAACTCGCGGTGTCGGCACTCTGCCGACCACTTCGCTAGTTAACACCGGTCTTGTTGTGTGTGTTTCAAGCTCAGGAGCAACTCCAAGCAAAAAATGGTCAAAAGCAACATTCAGACAGTTTCGTACTGCTCAATTGCTACATTAAAACGGTATGTTTCCTTCTCAGAACTGGAACAACACGAGTGTGACATCATTCGAACCTGTAATCTTCAGATCCGAAGTCCGACGCCTTATCCATTGGGACACACGGTCATTGACGACCAACTATAACATGTATATGACTCATCTCGAAACGCTCACACCCCTGAGGATTTGTGTTTTCGTTCTACACAGCCGCTGCCCCTTGCTCTTTCCCACCCATTCGTTACATTCAACCTCTTACGAGACCGACCAAATTTAGACTGAGAAACAAGACCACACACTTTGAGCATTCGGAATCGAAGGCAGGGCGTCTCTCGCCGTATTTGTTATGATGGCCATTTGCTACTTCTGAAGGTGCGGCGGCGGCGACGACGACGACGACGACGACGACCACGAGAGGCTCTGAGATATGTGAGAAATACATCTATTAAATGTAATTCAGACTGCCTTGTCCCACCTTGTGCTGTACCGCTTTGGCAAATGCTTTATCTGCGCCATTCGCCTTAATCACATCTGAGAGTAATTCTTAAAAAAACGCCTGTCGCTAATTGTTCGTCATCACAGATACTGTTTGCTATACGGCCACAACGCGCAACTGATTTCCAAAATTCATCTTTCTCCTGTGAGGATGGAACTTACGACGCCTGGTTTATTAGAGCAGTGCTCTACAACTTTTATTTTTTTAATATTTTATTTATGTCTCATTTTGATCGTTTTCGTTCGTTGTATTTGTTCGGTGCGGACGTCGCGAGACATCCGTTTATGTTCGTTGTTGATCGATTAACTCAGTTTTTTTATTACAGAGGGCAGCTAACCCTCTGACCGAACACGCTGAGCTACCGTGCCGGCATCCACTGAGCTAAAGAGGCGCGTCCTAGCGGTTCTCTTGGGTACTTCGCCCTTACGGTCGTCTCCATAATCAGACTTCAGCTGTCAACACTTCATATTACCGGCTAATATTTGCAGCTATGGCGACCCATTACTGCTTAGCTACACATCTGACACGTAACCGATGTGCTCTCCAAACAACAACACTTACATTCCAGAACATGTCTTTCACACATGTCTACAAAATCACCTTCACCTTCAAATACAGTTTCCTTGCGACTGACAGAGACGTAGGCAAAGTTTAAAGTTGCTTTTTCCATTACATCTCGTTAATCAGAAAAACGGTAATATACATCTGCAGCAGAACAAAATTCCGTTCCGCCCAGCGTGTGGCTCGAACCCACGACCCTGGGATTAAGAGTCTGACGCTCTACCGACTGAGCTAGCCGGCTACTTCGGTGAATACCTGCCGGGTAGCACGTCACACAGAACTCGTTTGGGTTGGGTGGTCCCATACAGAATCTCTCCATGCTGCCTAATGTTTTCCTAACGTCACACTCGTCACGTACTTCACATTTATGTCATAATCATTTCTGAGAGGTAAAGAAATTGCATGACAACATGCAGAGCTAGTGGCGTCAAAATTAACACACATATTTTATGTGAATCAAAAGCCGAACGAGTTACTTTCCGACGTTGTTTTAGATGTGCAAGTGCCAGTCAAATCTCGCGGTGTCGGCACTGTGCCGACCATTTCGCTAGTTAACACCGGTCTTGTTGTGTGTGTTTCAAGCTCAGGAGCAACTCCAAGCAAAAAATGGTCAACAGCAACATTCAGACGGTTTCGTACTGCTCAATTGCTACATTAAAACGGTATGTTTCTTTTTCAGAACTGGAAAAACACGAGCGTGACATCATTCGAACCTGTAATCTTCAGATCCGAAGTCCGACGCCTTATCCATTAGGCCTCACGGTCACTGACGACCAACTACAACATGTATACGACTCTTATCGAAACGCTCACACCCCTGAGGATTTGTGTTTTCGTTCTACACAGCCGCTGGCGCTTGCTCTTTCCCACCCATTCCTTACATTCAACCTCTTACGAGACCGACCAAATGTAGGCTGAGAAACAAGACCACACACTTTGTGCATTCGGAATCGAAGGCAGGGCGTCCCTCGCCGCATTTGCTACGATGGCCATTTGCTACTTCTGCAGAAGCGGCGGCGGCGACGACAACTACGACGAGGACGACGACGACGACGACCGCGAGAGGCTCTGAGATATGTAAGAAATGCATCTATAAAATGTAATTCAGACTGCCTCGTCCCTCCTTATGCTGTACCGCTTTGGCAAATGCTTTATCTGCGCCATTCGGCTTAATCACATCTGAGAGTAATTCTTAAAAAAACGCCTGTCGCTAATTGTTCGTCATCACAGATACTGTTTGCTATACGGCCACAACGCGCAACTGATTTCCAAAATTCAGCTTTCTCCTGTGAGGATGGAACTTACGACGCCTGGTTCATTAGAGCAGTGCTCTACCACTTTTTTTTTTTAATATTTTATTTATGTCTCATTTTGATCGTTTTCGTTCGTTGTATTTGTTCGGTGCGGACGTCGCGAGACATCCGATTATGTTCGTTGTTGATCGATTAACTCAGTTTTTTTATTACAGAGGGCAGCTAACCCTCTGACCGAACACGCTGAGCTACCGTGCTGGCATCCACTGAGCTAAAGATGCGCGTCCTAGCGGTTCTCTTGGGTACTTCGCCCTTACGGTCGTCTCCATAATCAGACTTCAGCTGACAACACTTCATATTACCGGCTAATATTTGCAGCTATGGCGACCCATTACTGCTTAGCTACACATCTGACACGTAACCGATGTGCTCTCCAAACAACAACACTTGCATTTCAGAACATGTCTTTCACACATGTCTACAAAATCACCTTCACCTTCAAATACAGTTTCCTTGCGACTGACAGAGACGTAAGCTAAGTTTAAAGTTGCTATTTCCATTACATCTCGTTAATCAGAAAAACGGTAATTTACATCTGCAGCGGAACAAAATTCCGTTCCGCCCAGCGTGTGGCTCGAACCCACGACCCCGCGATTAAGAGTCTGACGCTCTACCGACTGAGCTTGCCGGCTACCTCGGTGAATACCTGCCGGGTAGCACGTCACACAGTAATCGTTTGGGTTGGGTGGTCCCATACAGAATCTCTCCATGCTGCCTAATGTTTTCCTAACGTCACACTCGTCACGTACTTCACTTTTATGTCATAATCATTTCTGAGAGGTAAAGAAATTGCATGACAACATGCAGAGCTAGTGGCGTCAAAATTAACACACATACTTTATGTGACTCAAAAGCCGAACGAGTTACTTTCCGACTTTGTTTTAGATGTGCAAGTGCCAGTCAAAAGTCGCGGTGTCGGCACTGTGCCGACCATTTCGCTAGTTAACACCGGTCTTCTGTGGGTGTTTCAAGCTCAGGAGCAACTCCAAGCAAATAATGGTCAACAGCAACATTCAGACGGTTTCGTACTGCTCAATTGCTACATTAAAACGGTATGTTTCTTTTTCAGAACTGGAAAAACACGAGCGTGACATCATTCGAACCTGTAATCTTCAGATCCGAAGTCCGACGCCTTATCCATTAGGCCACACGGTCACTGACGACCAACTATAACATGTATACGACTCATCTCGAAACACTCACACGCCTGAGGATTTGTGTTTTTGTTCTACACAGCCGCTGCCCCTTGCTCTTTCCCACCCATTCGTTACATTCAACCTCTTACGAGACCGACCAAATGTAGACTGAGAAACAAGACCACACACTTTGTGCATTCGGAATCGAAGGCAGGGCGTCCCTCGCCGGATTTGCTACGATGGCCGTTTGCTACTTCTGTAGAAGCGGCGGCGTCGGCGCCGACGACGACGACCGCGAGAGGCTCTGAGATATGTGAGAAATACATCTATAAAATGTAATTCAGACTGCCTCGTCCCACCTTATGCTGTACCGCTTTGGTAAATGCTTTATCTGCGCCATTCGCCTTAATCACATCTGAGAGTAATTCTTAAAAAAACGCCTGTCGCTAATTGTTCGTCATCACAGATACTGTTTGCTATACGGCCACAACGCGCAACTGATTTCCAAAATTCAGCTTTCTCCTGTGAGGATTGAACTTACGACGCCTGGTTTATTAGAGCAGTGCTCTACCACTGAGCTAAAGAGACGCGTCCTAGCGGTTCTCTTGGGTACTTCGCCCTTACGGTCGTCTCCATAATCAGACTTCAGCTGACAACACTTCATATTACCGGCTAATATTTGCAGCTATGGCGACCCATTACTGCTTAGCTACACATCTGACACGTAACCGATGTGCTCTCCAAACAACAACACTTGCATTTCAGAACATGTCTTTCACACATGTCTACAAAATCACCTTCACCTTCAAATACAGTTTCCTTGCGACTGACAGAGACGTAGGCAAAGTTTAAAGTTGCTTTTTCCATTACATCTCGTTAATCAGAAAAACGGTAATATACATCTGCAGCGGAACAAAATTCCGTTCCGCCCAGCGTGTGGCTCGAACCCACGACCCTGGGATTCCGAGTCTGTCGCTGTACCGACTGAGCTAGCAGGCTACCTCGATGAATACCTGCCGGGTAGCATGTCACACAGTAATCGTTTGGGTTGGGTGGTCCCATACAGAATCTCTCCATGCTGCCTAATGTTTTCCTAACGTCACACTCGTCACGTACTTCACTTTTATGTCATAATCATTTGTGAGAGGTAAAGAAATTGCATGACAACATGCAGAGCTAGTGGCGTCAAAATTAACACACATACTTTATGTGACTGAAAAGCCGAACGAGTTACTTTCCGACGTTGTTTTAGATGTTCAAGTGCCAGTCAAAACTCGCGGTGTCGGCACTGTGCCGACCATTTCGCTAGTTAACACCGGTCTTCTGTGTGTGTTTCAAGCTTTGGAGCAACTCCAAGCAAATAATGGTCAACAGCAACATTCAGCCGTTTTCGTACTGCTCAATTGCTACATTAAAACGGTATGTTTCTTTTTCAGAACTGGAAAAACACGAGCGTGACATCATTCGAACCTGTAATCTTCAGATCCGAAGTCCGACGCCTTATCCATTAGGCCACACGGACACTGACGACCAACTATAACATGTATACGACTCACCTCGAAACACTCACACCCCTGAGGATTTGTGTTTTCGTTCTACACAGCCGCTGCCCCTTGCACTTTCCCACCCATTCCTTACATTCAACCTCTTACGAGACCGACCAAATGTAGACTGAGAAACAAGACCACACACTTTGTGCATTCGGAATCGAAGGCAGGGCGTCCCTCGCCGCATTTGCTACGATGGCCATTTGCTACTTCTGCAGAAGCGGCGGCGGCGACGACGACTAAGACGACGACGACGACGACGACGACCGCGAGAGGCTCTGAGATATGTAAGAAATACATCTATAAAATGTAATTCAGACTGCCTCGTCCCTCCTTATGCTGTACCGCTTTGGCAAATGCTTTATCTACGCCATTCGCCTTAATCACATCTGAGAGTAATTCTTAAAAAAACGCCTGTCGCTAATTGTTCATCACAGATACTGTTTGCTATACGGCCACAACGCGCAACTGATTTCCAAAATTCAGCTTTCTCCTGTGAGGATGGAACTTACGACGCCTGGTTTATTAGACCAGTGCTCTACCACTGAGCTAAAGAGGCGCGTCCTAGCCGTTCTCTTTGGTACTTCGCCCTTACGGTCGTCTCCATAATCAGACTTCAGCTGACAACACTTCATATTACCGGCTAATATTTGCAGCTATGGCGACCCATTACTGCTTAGCTACACATCTGACACGTAACCGATGTGCTCTCCAAACAACAACACTTGCATTTCAGAACATGTCTTTCACACATGTCTATTAAATCACCTTCACCTTCAAATACAGTTTCCTTGCGACTGACAGAGACGTAGGCAAAGTTTAAAGTTGCTATTTCCATTACATCTCGTTAATCTGAAAAACGGTAATTTACATCTGCAGCGGAACAAAATTGCGTTCCGTCCAGCGTGTGGCTCGAACCCACGACCCCGGGATTAAGAGTCTGACGCTCTACCGACTGAGCTAGCAGGCTACCTCGCTGAATACACAGTAATCGTTTGGGTTGGGTGGTCCCATACAGAATCTCTCCATGCTGCCTAATATTTTCCTAACGTCACACTCGTCACGTACTTCACTTTTATGTCATAATCATTTGTGAGAGGTAAAGAAATTGCATGACAACATGCAGAGCTAGTGGCGTCAAAATTAACACACATACTTTATGTGACTCAAAAGCCGAAAGACTTACTTTCCGACGTTGTTTTAGATGTGCAAGTGCCAGTCAAAACTCGCGGTGTCGGCACTGTGCCGACCATTTCGCTAGTTAACACCGGTCTTCTTGTGTGTGTTTCAAGCTCAGGAGCAACTCCAAGCAAAAATTTGTCAACAGCAACATTCAGACGGTTTCGTACTGCTCAATTGCTACATTAAAACGGTATGTTTCTTTTTCAGAACTGGAAAAACACGAGCGTGACATCATTTGAACCTGTAATCTTCAGATCCGAAGTCCGAAGCCTTATCCATTAGGCCACACGGTCACTGACGAATAACTAAAACATGTATACGACACATATCGAAACGCTCATACCCCTAAGGATTTGTGTTTTCGTTCTACACAGCCGCTGGCACTTGCTCTTTCCCACCCATTCGTTACATTCAACCTCTTACGAGACCGACCAAATGTAGACTGAGAAACAAGACCACACACATTGTGCATTCGGAATCGAAGGCAGTGCGTCCCTCGCCGCATTTGCTACGATGGCCATTTGCTACTTCTGCAGAAGTGGCGGCGGCGGCGGCGACGACGACAACGACGACGACGACGACAGGCTCTCAGATTTGTGAGAAATACATCTATAAAATATACATCAGACTGCCTCGTCCCACCTTGTGCGGTACCGCTTTGGCAAATGCTTTATCTGCGCCATTCGCCTTAATCACATCTGAGAGTAATTCTTAAAAAAACGCCTGGCGCTAATTGTTCGTCATCACAGATACAGTTTGCTATACGGCCACAACGCGCAACTGATTTCCAAAATTCAGTTTCCTCCAGTGAGGATGGAACTTACGACGCCTGGTTTATTAGAGCTGTGCTCTACCACTGAGCTAAAGAGACGCGTCCTAGCGGTTCTCTTGGGTACTTCGCCCTTACGGTCGTCTCCATAATCAGACTTCAGCTGACAACACTTCATATTACCGGCTAATATTTGCAGCTATGGCGACCCATTACTGCTTAGCTACACATCTGACACGTAACCGATGTGCTCTCCAAACAACAACACTTGCATTTCAGAACATGTCTTTCACACATGTCTACAAAATCACCTTCACCTTCAAATACAGTTTCCTTGCGACTGACAGAGACGTAGGCAAAGTTTAAAGTTGCTTTTTCCATTACATCTCGTTAATCAGAAAAACGGTAATTTACATCTGCAGCGGAACATGATTCAATTCCCCCCAGCGTGTGGCTCGAACCCACGACCCTAGGATTAACAGTCTGACGCTCTACTGACTGAGCTAGCCGGCTACCTCGGTGAATACCTGCCGGGTAGCACGTCACACAGAACTCGTTTGGGTTGGGTGGTCCCATACAGAATCTCTCCATGCTGCCTAATGTTTTCCTAACGTCACACTCGTCACGTACTTCACTTTTATGTCATAATCATTTGTGAGAGGTAAAGAAATTGCATGACAACATGCAGAGTAGTGGCGTCAAAAGTAACACACATACTTTATGTGACTCAAAAGGCGAACGAGTTACTTTCCGACGTTGTTTTGGATGTGCAAGTGCCAGTCAAAACTCGCGGTGTCGGCACTGTGCCGACCATTTCGCTAGTTAACACCGGTCTTGTTGTGTGTGTTTCAAGCTCAGGAGCAACTCCAAGTAAAAAATGGTCAACAGCAACATTCAGACGGTTTCGTACTGCTCAATTGCTACATTAAAACGGCATGTTTCTTTTTCAGAACTGGAAAAAGACGAGCGTGACATCATTCGAACCTGTAAACTTCAGATCCGAAGTCCGACGCCTTATCCATTAGGCCACACAGTCACTGACGACCAACTATAACATGTATACGACTCATATCGAAACGCTCACACCCCTGAGGATTTGTGTTTTCGTTCTACACAGCCGCTGCCCCTTGCTCTTTCCCACCCATTCGTTACATTCAACCTCTTACGAGACCGACCAAATGTAGACTGAGAAACAAGACCACACACGTTGTGCATTCGGAATCGAAGGCAGGGCGTCCCTCGCCGCATTTGCTACGATGGCCATTTGCTACTACTGCAGAAGCGGCGGCGACGACGACGACGACGACGACGACGACGACGACAGGCTCTGAGATATGTGAGAAATACATCTATAAAATGTAATTCAGACTGCCTCGTCCCACCTTATGCTGTACCGCTTTGGCAAATTCTTTATCTGCGCCATTCGCCTTAATCACATCTGAGAGTAATTCTTAAAAAAACGCCTGGCGCTAATTGTTCGTCATCACAGATACTGTTTGCTATACGGCCACGACGCGCAACTGATTTCCAAAATTCAGCTTTCTCCTGTGAGGTTGGAACTTACGACGCCTGGTTTATTAGAGCAATGCTCTACCACTTTTTTTTTCTTTTTTTTTCCCTGTCATGAAGTTAGCTCAGTATGCCCCTATACCGGTTCCATTAATGATTCAGGCGCAGGAGCGATCAGTAGAAATGGAAACTTAACCAACTCCCTGCTTTTCGAAAACAATAGTAAGCACATTCGCAAAGTCCCTCTTAAGGTGTGGGAAAGACTTTTGCGTCCAGTACTCATGAAGCATGTAACCAGTAAACGAAATGAAATCGGTAATACCATGATCATCAACTACTGCAAAAATGTAACGGCCAAGAAGCCACATAACGGTGTTGTTCTTGGTCCGGGGATAAAAAACCTTGTCCGGCCAGCAGAGAATATCAGTCTTAAATGCCGATTCGGAGCTCCTGGTGAGTAAAGCCAATTGTCGGCGCAGCCAGTGCCACATGCGATGACGGTCAGCGCAGGTAAATCGGTGTTGGAGTGTATCAACACAACCACACGTTTGACAAAGCGGAGAGACACATAAACCTATACGATGAAGGCGTTCGTTCGTAGGAATCAGCTGATTAACTACCTTATACCATAGGGAGGCAACAGTTGCTGAATGAACGGGTAAGCTAATATTCGTCCATATGTTACGCCAATTAAAACTGGGATAATGCAAAACAATCGGGTTGGAAGAAGAAGACCGTCGCCATTTGTCAAGCAGGGTTAGCGTAGTAATAACAGGACGACGTTGTAAGTGGAGATCTAGGTAACTAATCTCAATGTAGAAGTCCCGAACGTGCCGTAGCTTCGCATTTAGAGGCCCAACGTTAATGGGCGGTGACAAGCTCGCAGGACGAACGACATGGAATAATCGCGAAGTAACAGTCGGGGACTCAGATAATAAAAGATGGAGGGTTCGCTTAACATAAAGGGCAGCAGCCTTGACACGGACATCGGTGAACGACAAGCCGCCCTCAAGACGCGGCTTCGTAAGAACATCACAACGTAAATTAAAAATTACCTTGGAAATGGCCACTTGCCAATTTTTTGCAGACATCCGAAGAGGACAACGTTCAAGATAGATACCTAAATGTGTATGGTGTTCAACAGCTGTAACCCACGGAACAACCACACGTTCAAAGCCCCGCAAATTCAGGAGCTTGCTTTTACGGGGATTGATACGAGAACCTGAGGCCGCAGAAAATTTATCGAGTTCCATTTTCAACTGCGGCACTTCTGCGGTGGAACGAAGCAAAACAACCAAATCATCAGCATAAGCTGTTGCCGTCTGGGTAACCCCAGAGATCGTAAGACCACGAAGTGTCGGGTTGAGACGTGTAAGGACTGGTTGAAGGGAGAGAGAATAAAGGGTCATGGATAAAGGACTACCTTGCGGGAAGCCACGTTGAATATCAATGACCTTTGTCAGCTGGCCATTAACGTCAATCTTAGCAGAAATGCCAGTCGTCATATTCTTAAGTACCAGCAGCGCCTGTTCATTAAAACCGAGCCGGCGCAGCAGAAGCTCTAAAAACGAATGGGACACACGATCATAGGCCTTACTAAAATCAACAAATAAAAGCGCACAGGAAATATTGGTGACAGCGACAATCGACACGACATCACGATACCCCGCCAGAGACGTCAATATGGAGCGCCCTGGAAAGCAGCTTTGACAAGGAGGTATCACAGGTGTAAGCAAGAGGGATAGACGTGCATTAACAGCCCTAGCGGCCGTCTTATAGTCAAAATTTAATAGGGTTAAAGGACGAAAGTCACTAGCTGTCTTCAAACCAGCAGATTTAGGTATCAGGACAACCGTACCTCTCTTGAAATCGGCTGGAATTGTGCCACCATTCAAGATTTCATTCACAATATCCGTAAAAACAGGCCCTACAATAGGCCAAAAGCGAACAAAAAACTCCTTAGGTTGTTGTTGTTGTTGTTGGGATGTTTAAGGGGGACTAAACAGCTAAGGTCATCAGTCCCCCATTCCAAAAAACCAGCGAAACAAAATTTACGGAACAGGTAAAACCCCAAGGGGGGAGGAGACGCCCCTCCCCCCAGTCACTGAAAGAACACCAATGTGTCAGCGAACACTAGAGACAAGAAGAGTACAGACGAACACTGGACAGAAAGAAACGGAAGAAAATAAGAGGGTCGGAGACTGGTTGACTCACCATGGGTACAAAAATTGGGAAAGAGTCAACCATCCGAATACACACATTAAAATCTGGAACCAATGAGACACTCGAGGACAAGATACACAGAAAGGGAAAGGGACAGGTCCCCCCTAAATGGAACCATAAAAAGGACTACCACGGATAAAATTTAAAACGTCGTCAGCCATGGAGGCATCGTCGCATAAAACCAAAGGCAACGTGCCCGGGAGATTAAAAGTCTGCCGGAGGATGCGCAGGCGGGGACACTCCAACAAAATGTGGGCGACCGTCAACCGGGACCCACACTGACACAGGGGGGGATCCTCCTGACGCAGAAGATGTCCGTGCGTCAGGTAGGTATGGCCGATGCGGAGCCGACACAGGATGACAGAGTCCCTGCGAGAAGCCCGCAGGGAGGACTGCCACACATCGGTCGTCTCCTTGACAGCCCGCAGTTTATTCGGAGAAGTCAGGCTACGCCACTCGTCACGCCACATCTGAAGCACCTTACGGCGCAACGCCAGCTGCAAATCACGAGCCGGGAGGCCGATCGCCAAAGTGGGGGCGTCGACCGCCCCTTTGGCCAGCCTGTCGACACGTTCATTCCCCGGGATGCCAACGTGACCTGGCGTCCAAACAAAGACCACCGAACGACCAGAGCGGGTAATGGCAAAAACAGACTCCTGAATAAAGGATACCAGAGGACAAGAGGTATAGCAGCGGTCGATAGCCTGGAGGCTGCTCAGGGAGTCACTGCAGATGACGATGGACGTACCTGAGCAGGAACGCATATGCTCAAGAGCGCGCAATATGGCCACCAGCTCTGCAGTAAAAATACTGCAGCCAGCCGGCAAGGAGCGCTGTTCAACATGGGCAGCGTGGGCAAAAGCGTAGGCAGGACGACCATCCACCAGGGAACCATCAGTGTAGACAGGCTCACAGCCTGAAAACGAGGCGACGAGCGCAAGAAAACGGTGACGGAGGGCCACATGCGGAACCGAGTCCTTGGGTTCCCGTGCCAAGTCCAGGCGGACGGACGGACGGGTCATACACCAGGGAGGCGTGGGTGCACAGGCCCGGAAGGGCGGCAGAAGAGGGAACGACCCCAGTTCCGACAGCAGGGACTGGGCACGGACAGCAATGGAAAGCCCAGACCTAGGTCGCCGGTCGGGCAGAGGGAGGACCCTGGCAGGGAAAAGCAGGCGATGATTGGGATGGCCCGGTGAGCAATGCACATGGACAGCATAGTCGGCGAGCAGTCGGTGGCGGCGAATCCGCAGCGGGGGAACCCCGGCCTCCACCAGCAGACTATCCACGGGGCTCGTACGGAAAGCACCAGTTGCAAGCCGAACCCCACAGTGGTGTATGGGGTCCAACAACGTCAACACTGAGGGCGATGCAGACCCATAGGCCAGGCTCCCATAATCAAGCCTGGACTGCACAAGGGCTCTGTATAATCGCAACAGCGTGCTACGATCTGCACCCCAAGACGCATGGCTCAGGCAGCGGAGGGCGTTGAGGTGCTGCCAGCACTTTTGCTTCAGCTGAGTAATATGAGGAACCCATGTGAGCCGGGCATCAAAGACGAGTCCTAAGAAGCGGCTAGTGTCCACCACTTCAAGTAGGTGACCGTCGAGGTAAAGTTCCGGATGAGGGTGGACCGTCCGACGCCTGCAGAAGTGCATAACTCGAGTCTTGGCCGCAGAGAACTGAAATCCATGAGTCAGAGCCCATGATGCCGCCTTGCGAACGGCTGCTTGCAGCCTGCGTTCGGCGACTCCCGTAGTCGTTGAGCTAAATGAGATGCAGAAGTCGTCGGCATACAAAGAAGGAGACACCGACGACCCCACAGCTGCAGCCAGACCATTAATGGCCACTAGAAATAAGGAAACGCTCAATACCGAGCCCTGCGGGACCCCATTTTCCTGTATATAAGATGAACTAGAGGCGGCACCGACTTGCACCCGGAAAGAGCGGCGCAATAAAAAGTTTTGAAGAAAAGCTGGAAGCTGACCACGAAGACCCCACTCGCGCAACGTAGCAAGGATGTGATGCCTCCATGTTGTGTCATATGCCTTCCGCAGATCAAAAAATACAGCAACGAGATGCTGACGGCGGGAAAAGGCCGTACGGATAGCAGATTCCAGCCGCACCAAATTGTCCGCAGCAGACCGGCCCTGACGGAAGCCACCCTGGGATGGAGCGAGGAGACCGCGCGACTCAAGGACCCAACACAAACGCCGCCCCACCATACGTTCGAGCAATTTGCACAAAACGTTGGTTAGTGTAATGGGGCGATAGCCGTCCACCGCCAGAGGGTCCGCACCGGGCTTCAAGATGGGAACGATAACACCCTCTCGCCATTGCGACGGGAACACGCCCTCGCTCCAAATGCGGTTAAAGATGGTGAGGATGTGGCTCTGGCAGTCCCTGGAGAGATGCTTCAGCATCTGCGCGTGGATGCAGTCCGGTCCTGGCGCTGTATCAGGGCAATTGGCGAGGGCAGCGAGGAATTCCCTCTCGCTGAAAGGAGCATAGTATTTTTCAGAACGACGTGTGTGGAACGATAACGGCGTCCGCTCGGCGCGCTCCTTTAGAGAGCGAAAGGCAGGAGGGTAAGTTGCAGTCGCAGAGCTCGTAGCAAAGTGCGTGGCAAGGTGGTCAGCAATGGTGGCGGCGTCCGTGCAGACAGCGCCGTCCAGGGAGATTCCAGGGACACCCATAGGGGTCTGGTATCCATAAATCCGCCGGATGCGGGACCACACGAGCGACGGGGAGACACGGGAGCCCAAGGATGAAATGTACCTCTCCCAGGATTCCTGCTTACGCCGTGCAATAAGACGACGGGCCAAGGCACGGAGCTTCTTAAAGGCGATGAGGGTCTCCAGAGACGGGTGCCGCTTATGACGCTGGAGAGCCCGCCTACGGTCGCGAATAGCCTCAGCAATCTCCGGCGACCACCAGGGGACAGACTTCCTCCGAGGGAGTCCAGAAGAGCGAGGGATGGCAATCTCGGCCGCAGAAATAATTGACGAGGTCAAGACACGGACCACCTCGTCAATGTCACCCTGTGGGAGAGAAGTAATGGTGGCAGCGGAAGTAAAAGCCGGCCAGTCAGCCCTGTTGAGAGCCCAGCGGGGCAGGCGCCCAGAAGAATGACACTGGGGCAGTGACAAATAGATGGGAAAATGGTCACTACCACACAGGTCAGGATGCACTCTCCAGTGAAGGGATGGGAGAAGTCCGGGGCTGCAAAGAGAGAGATCAATGGCCGAGAACGTGCCATGGGCCACACTGAAATGCGTGGGAGCACCGGTGTTCAAGAGGCTAAGGTCGAGCTGAGCCAACACATGCTCCACAGCGCGACCACGGTCATCGGAGACAGTCCCACCCCATAGAGGGTTGTGGGCATTGAAATCGCCCAGAAGCAGCAATGGCGGCGGGAGTTGAGCCAGCAGCACAGCCAAGACATGTCGGGGGAGTTGCCCATACGGAGGAATGTAAACAGAGCAAACAGTAATAGCCGGCGAGAGCTCAATCCTGACAGCGACTGCCTCTAAAGGCGTCAGAAGGGGTACTGGTGAGCTACAGACAGAGTGGTGAACAAAGAGGCAAACTCCACCTGAAGCTCGTTGACAGTCAGCGCGGTTCTTATAGTATCCCCGATAACCGCGAAGGGCAGGGGTCCGCATTGCTGGAAACCAAGTTTCCTGAAGAGCAATGCACAGAACAGGGGAAACACTCAAAAGCATCCGGAGCTCAGGCAGGTGGCGGAAATAACCGCCGCAATTCCACTGGAGAATGGAAGCAGGAAGGGACTGGGAGGGCGTTAAGTCCACTAACAGACAGACGGCGCCGCAGAGTCAACGGCCGCCACCGAGCGAGAGTCAGCTGTGTCCATAGGAGAGGTCCCCGAGGGTTCCGTGAGGGCGAGATCCGCGGCAGAGGCGAGGATCTCCACCGCATCCCCAGAGCCAGAGCTATTGACAGCAGGCGGTACTGAAACTGCCGGAGCGTCCTTCTTCTTGGACACGTTCCGGTCCTTCTTCTCGCGTCTGTCCTTTGGCTTAGAGGGCTGGGAGAGTTTCTCTAAAGGAGCGTCGGAGGCTGACGACGACGCAGAAGCCCTACGACCAGCAGGTGGATGAACCTTCAGCCACTGGCTGACATCCGGCGGGGTAGCAGAAGAACCGGAAGAAGGGAGGGCCCCGAGGGACCCCGTCCGCGAGAGAGGAGCCGGCAGAGACGACGCCGGCAGAGAAGGGGGAGGGGGAGGGGGAGGTATCGAGCCCCCTGGTTTTGGAGCAGATGTCACTCCTGAAGCATGTGCGGGGGGAGTGACAGAAGGGGGTTTGCCCCCAACTGCTAAGGGGGCAACAGAGGAAGGCTTGCCCCCAGACACAAGGGGGGCAGACAGAGGTGGACGGCCCCGAGGGCCAACTGAAGGCGGCACAGAGGAGGCGACAACTGCCGCCCGCGAGGGCGACGATAACGTAGCTGCAGCATAAGAAGTTTGAAGAGGGACAGGATGCAACCTTTCAAATTTCAGTTTTGCCTCGCGATAAGTAAGCCGGTCCAGGGTCTTAAATTCCATAATCTTCCGCTCCTTATGAAGAAGGGGGCAGTCCGGCGAGCATGGAGAGTGGTGTTCCCCACAGTTGACACAGACAGGCGGAGGCGCACATGGAGAATCGGGATGGGAGGGGCGTCCGCAATCTCGACATGTGGCACTGGATGGGCAACGGGAGGACATATGCCCAAACTTCCAGCACTGGAAGCACCGCATCGGGGGAGGGACGTATGGCTTGACGTCACAACGGTAAACCATTACCTTGACCTTCTCAGGCAATACAGCACCCTCGAAGGCCAAGATAAAGGCACCGGTGGCCACCCTGTTGGTCTTGGGTCCTCTGTGCACACGACGGACAAAATGCACACCACGTCGTTCCAAGTCAGCTCTCAGCTCGTCATCGGACTGTAACAAGAGGTCGCGATGGTAAATAATCCCCTGGACCATATTTAAGCTACTGTGGGGAGTGACGGTAACAGGGACGTCTCCCAGCTTATCACACAAGAGCAACGCCCGTGACTGGGCTGGGGAGGCCGTCTTGAGGAGGATGGACCCATTCCTCATTTTAGACAAACCCGCCACTTCCCCAAACTTATCCTCCAGGTGTTCCACAAAAAACATAGGCTTTGTCGAAAGAAAGGAGTCACCATCACTTCTGCTGCAGACAAGGTATTGTGGTACATAAGGCTCCTGCTTGGCACTAGATCTGCGTCCCTCCCATGGCGCAGCCAACGAGGGGAACGACTGAGGATCATATTGTGCAGCATCGAATTCAATTTTGCCTCGCTTAGAGACGCTGGTGGCAGTGCGACCACCAGCTTGCTGAGATTTATTGCGCTTCATTGCGCCACATCCGCCCAGATGCCACCTACTCCGAACGAGGGCTCTCCCCAAGGGCGCCACCCAGCCAAAGCAACGGGTACCTGGCCGATATCCCATTGCCCGGAGTCCCCGTGCCCCAGACAAGATGGGCACATACTCCTTGGCATGCATGGGGAGGAAACAGCTCTGGCATCTGTAGTGCGATCCCTGCGTGGTCAGGGGGCTACCACCAAGAGGGTACATGACGACCCCACCACAACGGACTGGCTACCGTGCTGGATTTTAGGTGTTGAAAGGGTCCACAATTGCCGTGGGCGCTAAGAAGGGGATTGCGCACAAGACGAGGAGGCAACCCAGAAGACATGGGGTGTAAATCCCTCCACACGACAATAGATAGCATGCAATATGGAGGTGCACGATGGACCAATAGAAAAACACCACGTAAGGCGTCCTTCCCCAAATGGCACGCACTAACAACGGAAATTTTGAAAATGGCAGGTCAAACCCAAGTGGGGACCATCACATAAGGCCGAAACTTTGAAGACTCCTTTTAGTCGCCTCTTACGACAGGCAGGAATACCGCGGCCCTATTCGTACCCCCAAACCCGCAGGGGTAACTCCTTAGGTAGGCCATCAGGACCAGGAGATTTGTGAGATGCTGAACAAGCAATGAAAGCTGAAATTTCGTCTGCAGTAAAAGGAGCTAAAAATTTTGCATTATGGTCCTCTGTTAAAACTGATGGGATATCAGTTAAAATCTCGTCAACATCAATCGGATCAGAATCAGCCGCAGTATATAACGTCTCATAGTAGCAGGTAAGTTCATGGGTTATTTGATTCTGTAAGGTAAGCCGGCGACCATCAGCTGCCATAAGGCCGTCAATCAATACACGTCGACGGTTCTTGTGGTGACGAAACAGATGGTACATAGAAGTCATTTCATGTGCTAACGTGGACGGTGGTTTAGATTTAATCTTCAATCCTTCCATCTGAAGCCGCTTAATACTAAGTAGCTTGGCCTTAATTTTCCGAATCTCAGAAAGGTGGGCACATGTCACTGTAGAATTATCATAAAGTTCGCGAAGCACCGAATAGTAATATTCAAAAGTCAGTTTCAGATCTCGCGCTCTATTATAACTGTAGGACATTAAAGTGCGACGTAGTTTTGGCTTCACACAGTGGATCCACCAATGAAGCTTAGACGGATAGTATCGCAGAGAACGTAAACAAAAGTCCCACGCCGTCTGTATTAGAGGTTCGATGTCAGGGTCATCGAGCAAGGAGACATTTAATTTCCACAGCGGCCTATAAAGTTTAAGAGGTTGACGCTCCAAATTAATTATAACAGCAAGGGCACAATGATCCGTAAAACTGGCTGGAATAACATCTACATCTAAAACAGAAACACTAAGGGGATCAGAAATATACAATCGGTCAAGTCGACTACTTGAGGTGGCAGTAAAAAATGTAAATTTAACTAAAGTGGGGTGTTTAACCTCCCACGCATCGCGTAGTCGTAATTGACGTACAAGAGAATGTAGCTCGAAACAATAATTAAAATGAGGGGATTGGTCTTTAGCTTGTAACACACTATTAAAATCGCCCCCCAATATCAAGGTCGCAGGATTTTTTCGTAAAAGGTAAATCAGATCCTCTTTATAAAAACGAGACCTTTCCTGCCGCTTGCTAGAACCAGAGGGGGCGTAAATGTTAACCAAGGTCGTGTCAAATTACCGACAACCAATGCCCCGTCCCGAGTCTAAAAGCTCAATTTCGGTAACGGGGATACCGTCACGAATTAGGAAAGCAGTACCTGCAGAAAACTCAGGTGCAAAATTTATAATAGTGCGAAAACCAGGAACAAACAGGTGTGCAACGGAGACTTCCTGCAGGAAAACAATATCAGCTGCAGAGTCATAAATAAACTGCTGCAGAGACGCTAACTTCAGAGCAGATTGAATGCCATTTATATTTAAGGTAATAAACGTGTACGCCTGCAACATCAACCAAAAAATGAGAAATGAACCCAAATTACACCACACTAGAAGCAACTACATCCATATCAACATCAGACATGGCAGAGGGTGATTGTCCAGAATCAACGGAATCAGAGTCGTCCTTCGCATGCTTATGTTTCTTCCGCACCGCGTGGAGATTGGGGGGCACTTTCACCCGACGACGTATCTGATGCACACCAGATTCAAGAGCAGGCGGAGTGGGGGGTTCGAGATCAGGCACGTCAACCAAAGCGTCCGAAGGATTAGCAGGGCGAGAGGAGTCAGAAGGAGGAGCCATCAAGGGGAAAACTGCATCAGGAACATCGGCACCGGTTTCAGAATGTGTAGGTATTGGAAGTGTAGGAGGTGGTACGATAGGTTTGGAGTCTGCTGATGCGGAGCGCGCAGTTCTAGGAGAAGTGTTCCGACAAACAGCCGTCTCCACCGAAGTGTCGTCAACATGTTGTGATGCCTGTGGCGGTGGGGATGTCAACAACACCTCGACCGAATGTTGTGGCTCTTGCGCCGACGGCATGGCAGCAAGTTTGACGTCATCAGGCAAAGCAGGAGAGACAGCGGGAACAGATTCTGAAACAGGCATGGGAGATTCTGGAATTCTCTCATCAGATTCGCAAACCGGCTGCGAAACAGCAGCTTCGTCATCAGTGCTACCGGTATCACTAGCACGACGGCGTTTGTTGTTGGAAACAGACGGAATCGGTATAGGAGCAGCCGATACGTCTGGGCGAGTGGGTAGCGGAGGAAAACCTGCATCAGGGGAGGGTGACACCTGTTGTGAAGAAGCTACTGCAGGAGGCAGATAGGAAACAGTGGAGGAAGCTGCTGGCACAAGATCGGCAACCGTTAATTTGCGGCGCTGTGCTAGGCCATTTTTAAGCACAAATACCCGCTTAGGGCAATTAGCTCGAACATGACCATGTTCATTACATAGGAAACATGTACCAAGCTGCCCCTCATAAGTAAGATGTACACGATAACCACATACAATCAGATGGGACGGTATATTAGACTTAATATGCATTTCAACTGATCTGACACCATTATAACATTGCAGCTTATGTTGTGCAGACCAACGTTCATTTCGAATTGACCGAACAGTACCATAACCAAGCAAAGCTTCCTTAAGATAGCTGTTGTCAACTTCAGGAGGTAAATTATAAACCCGAACTGTGGTATACGTAATTTCTGCATTTGAGACAGTAACACTGCTAACAGAACCATCCCTATGACGGAACGACATTTGCTCACCATGTTTAAGTAATATCTTATCCAGCAAAACCGGGTTCAACAATTTCACAAAAAAGCAGTATAATTCTGTATCAAAATACGCCGTATGTACCTGGTCCGATGTAATGCCAATCGTGTCCACAATCCATTCGTGAATTTCCAACGATGTCGGTTGGACATTCCTGGTAGCCTTGTTAAACTGAAAACTGAGAGTACATTTCCGCGGAAACAAACGGGAAGCCATAACAATTAATGCGGCAAAAGCCGCAATACAACGCAAGACACAAAACAAACACTAAGGCAAAGAAACAACGAAAAACAGAAGACAAAGAAACGTCACACACAGAAGGTAAATATTCACAACCCGAGGGTAACGGCGGATCGAATACACAGCACGACCGATCGCTGTCGCGTCTCAAGCGGAACGACCACTGAGCTAAAGAGGCGCGTCCTAGCGGTATTCTTGGGTACTTCGCCCTTACGGTCGTCTGCATAATCATACTTCAGCTGACAACACTTCATATTACCGGCTAATATTTGCAGCTATGGCGACCCATTACTGCTTAGCTACACATCTGACACGTAACCGATGTGCTCTCCAAACAACAACACTTGCATTTCAGAACATGTCTTTCACACATGTCTACAAAATCACCTTCACCTTCAAATACAGTTTCCTTGCGACTGACAGAGACGTAGGCAAAGTTTAAAGTTGCTATTTCCATTACATCTCGTTAATCAGAAAAACGGTAATTTACGTCTGCAGCGGAACAAAATTCCGTTCCGCCCAGCGTGTGGCTCGAACGCACGACCCTGGGACTAAGAGTCTGACGCTCTACCGTCTGAGCTAGCCAGCTACCTCGGTGAATACCTCCCGGGTAGCACGTCACACAGTAATCGTTTGGGTTGGGTGGTCCCATACAGAATCTCTCCATGCTGCCTAATGTTTTCCTAACGTCACACTCGTCACGTACTTTACTTTTATGTCATAATAATTTCTGAGAGGTAAAGAAATTGCATGACAACAAGCAGAGCTAATGGCGTCAAAATTAACACACATACTTTATGTGACTCAAAAGCCGAACGAGTTACTTTCCGACGTTGTTTTAGATGTGCAAGTGCCAGTCAAAACTCGCGGTGTCGGCATTGGGCCGACCATTTCGCTAGTTAACACCGGTCTTCTTGGGTGTGTTTCAAGCTCAGGAGCAACTCTAAGCAAATAATGGTCAACAGCAACATTCAAATGCGAAGTCCGACGCCTTATCCTTTAATCCACACGGTCACTGACGACCAACTATAACATGTATACGACTCATATCGAAACGCTCACACCCCTGAGGATTTGTGTTGTCGTTCTACACGGCCGCTGCCCCTTGCTCTTTCCCACCCATTCGTTACATTCAACCTCTTACGAGACCGACCAAATGTAGACTGAGAAACAAGACCACACACTTTGTTCATTCGGAATCGAAGGCAGGGCGTCCCTCGCCGCATTTGCTACGATGGCCATTTGCTACTTCTGCAGAAGCGGCGGCGGCGACGGCGACGGCGACGGCGACGGCGACGACGACGACGACGACGACGACGACGACGACGACGACGACGACGACGACGACGACAGGCTCTGAGATATGTGAGAAATACATCTATAAAATGTAATTCAGACTGCCTCGTCCCACCTTATGCTGTACCGCTTTGGCAAATGCTTTATCTGCGCCATTCGCCTTAATCACATCGGAGAGTAATTCTTAAAAAAACGTCTGTCGCTAATTGTTCGTCATCACAGATACTGTTTGCTATACGGCCACAACGCGCAACTGATTTCCAAAATTCCGCTTTCTCCTGTGAGGATGGAACTAACGACGCCTGGTTTATTAGAGCAATGCTCTACCACTGAGCTAAAGAGGCGCGTCCTAGCGGTATTCTTGGGTACTTCGCCCTTACGGTCGTCTGCATAATCAGACTTCAGCAGACAACACTTCATATTACCGGCTAATATTTGCAGCTATGGCGACCCATTACTGCTTAGCTACACATCTGACACGTAACCGATGTGCTCTCCAAACAACAACACTTGCATTTCAGAACATGTCTTTCACACATGTCTACAAAATCACCTTCACCTTCAATTACAGTATCCTTGCGACTGACAGAGACGTAGGCAAAGTTTAAAGTTGCTATTTCCATTACATCTCGTTAATCAGAAAAACGGTAATTTACGTCTGCAGCGGAACAAAATTCCGTTCTGCCCAGCGTGTGGCTCGAACCCACGACCCTGGGGTTAAGAGTCTGACGCTCTACCGACTGTGCTAGCCGGCTACCTCGGTGAATACTTGCCGGGTAGCACGTCACACAGTACTCGTTTCGGTTGGTTTGTCCCATACAGAATCTCTCCATGCTGCCTAATGTTTTCCTAACGTCACACTCGTCACGTACTTCACTTTTATGTCATAATCATTTGTGAGAGGTAAAGAAATTGCATGACAACATGCAGAGCTAGTGGCGTCAAAATTAACACACATACTTTATGTGACTCAAAAGCCGAACGAGTTACTTTCCGACGTTGTTTTAGATGTGCAAGTGCCAGTCAAAACTCGCGGTGTCGGCACTGTGCCGACCATTTCGCTAGTTAACACCGGTCTTCTTGTGTGTGTTTCAAGCTCAGGAGCAACTCCAAGCAAAAAATGGTCAACAGCAACATTCAGACGGTTTCGTACTGCTCAATTGCTACATTAAAACGGTATGTTTCTTTTTCAGAACTGGTAAAAACACGAGCGTGACATCATTCGAACCTGTAATACTCAGATCCTAAGTCCGACGCCTTATCCATTAGGCCACACGGTCACTGACGACCAGCTATAACATGTATACGACTTATATCGAAACGCTCACACCCCTGAGGATTTGTGTTTTCGTTCTACACAGCCGCTGCTCCTTACTCTTTCCCACCCATTCGTTACATTCAACCTCTTACGAGACCGACCAAATGTAGACTGAGAAACAAGACCACACACGTTGTGCATTCGGAATCGAAGGCAGGGCGTCCCTCGCCGCATTTGCTACGATGGCCATTTGCTACTTCTGCAGAAGCGGCGGCGGCGGCGGCGACGACGACGACGACGACGACAGGCTCTGAGATATGTGAGAAATACATCTATAAAATGTAATTCAGACTGCCTCGTCCCACCTTATGCTGTACCGCTTTGACAAGTTCTTTATCTGCGCCATTCGCCTTAATCACATCTGAGAGTAATTCTTAAAAAAACGCCTGTCGCTAATTGTTCGTCATCACAGATACTGTTTGCTATACGGCCACGACGCGCAACTGATTTCCAAAATTCAGCTTTCTCCTGTGAGGTTGGAACTTACGACGCCTGGTTTATTAGAGCAATGCTCTACCACTTTTTTTTTTCTTTTTTTTTTTTCCCCTGTCATGAAGTTAGCTCAGTATGCCCCTATACCGGTTCCATTAATGATTCAGGCGCAGGAGCGATCAATAGAAATGGAAACTTAACCAACTCCCTGCTTTTCGAAAACAATAGTAAGCATATTCGCAAAGTCCCTCTTAAGGTGTGGGAAAGACTTTTGCGTCCAGTACTCATGAAGCATGTAACCAGTAAACGAAATGAAATCGGTAATACCATGATCATCAACTACTGCAAAAATGTAACGGCCAAGAAGCCACATAACGGTGTTGTTCTTGGTCCGGGGATAAAAAACCGTGTCCGGCCAGCAGAGAATATCAGTCTTAAATGCCGATTCGGAGCTCCTGGTGAGTAAAGCCAATTGTCGGCGCAGCCAGTGCCACATGCGATGACGGTCAGCGCAGGTAAATCGGTGTTGGAGTGTATCAACACAACCACACGTTTGACAAAGCGGAGAGACACATAAACCTATACGATGAAGGCGTTCGTTCGTAGGAATCAGCTGATTAACTACCTTATACCATATGGAGGCAACAGTTGCTGAATGAACGGGTAAGCTAATATTCGTCCATATGTTACGCCAATTAAAACTGGGATAATGCAAAACAATCGGGTTGGAAGAAGAAGACCGTCGCCATTTGTCAAGCAGGGTTAGCGTAGTAATAACAGGACGACGTTGTAAGTGGAGATCTAGGTAACTAATCTCAATGTAGAAGTCCCGAACATGCCGTAGCTTCGCATTTAGAGGCCCAACGTTAATGGGCGGTGACAAGCTCGCAGGACGAACGACATGGAATAATCGCGAAGTAACAGTCGGGGACTCAGATAATAAAAGATGGAGGGTTCGCTTAACATAAAGGGCAGCAGCCTTGACACGGACATCGGTGAACGACAAGCCGCCCTCAAGACGCGGCTTCGTAAGAACATCACAACGTAATTTAAAAATTACCTTGGAAATGGCCACTTGCCAATTTTTTGCAGACATCCGAAGAGGACAACGTTCAAGATAGATACCTAAATGTGTATGGTGTTCAACAGCTGTAACCCACGGAACAACCACACGTTCAAAGCCCCGCAAATTCAGGAGCTTGCTTTTACGGGGATTGATACGAGAACCTGAGGCCGCAGAAAATTTATCGAGTTCCATTTTCAACTGCGGCACTTCTGCGGTGGAACGAAGCAAAACAACCAAATCATCAGCATAAGCTGTTGCCGTCTGGGTAACCCCAGAGATCGTAAGACCACGAAGTGTCGGGTTGAGACGTGTAAGGACTGGTTGAAGGGAGAGAGAATAAAGGGTCATGGATAAAGGACTACCTTGCGGGAAGCCACGTTGAATATCAATGACCTTTGTCAGCTGGCCATTAACGTCAATCTTAGCAGAAATGCCAGTCGTCATATTCTTAAGTACCAGCAGCGCCTGTTCATTAAAACCGAGCCGGCGCAGCAGAAGCTCTAAAAACGAATGGGACACACGATCATAGGCCTTACTAAAATCAACAAATAAAAGCGCACAGGAAATATTGGTGACAGCGACAATCGACACGACATCACGATACCCCGCCAGAGACGTCAATATGGAGCGCCCTGGAAAGCAGCTTTGACAAGGAGGTATCACAGGTGTAAGCAAGAGGGATAGACGTGCATTAACAGCCCTAGCGGCCGTCTTATAGTCAAAATTTAATAGGGTTAAAGGACGAAAGTCACTAGCTGTCTTCAAACCAGCAGATTTAGGTATCAGGACAACCGTACCTCTCTTGAAATCGGCTGGAATTGTGCCACCATTCAAGATTTCATTCACAATATCCGTAAAAACAGGCCCTACAATAGGCCAAAAGCGAACAAAAAACTCCTTAGGTAGGCCATCAGGACCAGGAGATTTGTGAGATGCTGAACAAGCAATGAAAGCTGAAATTTCGTCTGCAGTAAAAGGAGCTAAAAATTTTGCATTATGGTCCTCTGTTAAAACTGATGGGATATCAGTTAAAATCTCGTCAACATCAATCGGATCAGAATCAGCCGCAGTATATAACGTCTCATAGTAGCAGGTAAGTTCATGGGTTATTTGATTCTGTAAGGTAAGCCGGCGACCATCAGCTGCCATAAGGCCGTCAATCAATACACGTCGACGGTTCTTGTGGTGACGAAACAGATGGTACATAGAAGTCATTTCATGTGCTAACGTGGACGGTGGTTTAGATTTAATCTTCAATCCTTCCATCTGAAGCCGCTTAATACTAAGTAGCTTGGCCTTAATTTTCCGAATCTCAGAAAGGTGGGCACATGTCACTGTAGAATTATCATAAAGTTCGCGAAGTACCGAATAGTAATATTCAAAAGTCAGTTTCAGATCTCGCGCTCTATTATAACTGTAGGACATTAAAGTGCGACGTAGTTTTGGCTTCACACAGTGGATCCACCAATGAAGCTTAGACGGATAGTATCGCAGAGAACGTAAACAAAAGTCCCACGCCGTCTGTATTAGAGGTTCGATGTCAGGGTCATCGAGCAAGGAGACATTTAATTTCCACAGCGGCCTATAAAGTTTAAGAGGTTGACGCTCCAAATTAATTATAACAGCCAGGGCACAATGATCCGTAAAACTGGCTGGAATAACATCTACATCTAAAACAGAAACACTAAGGGGATCAGAAATATACAATCGGTCAAGTCGACTACTTGAGGTGGCAGTAAAAAATGTAAATTTAACTAAAGTGGGGTGTTTAACCTCCCACGCATCGCGTAGTCGTAATTGACGTACAAGAGAATGTAGCTCGAAACAATAATTAAAATGAGGGGATTGGTCTTTAGCTTGTAACACACTATTAAAATCGCCCCCCAATATCAAGGTCGCAGGATTTTTTCGTAAAAAGGTAAATCAGATCCTCTTTATAAAAACGAGACCTTTCCTGCCGCTTGCTAGAACCAGAGGGGGCGTAAATGTTAACCAAGGTCGTGTCAAATTACCGACAACCAATGCCCCGTCCCGAGTCTAAAAGCTCAATTTCGGTAACGGGGATACCGTCACGAATTAGGAAAGCAGTACCTGCAGAAAACTCAGGTGCAAAATTTATAATAGTGCGAAAACCAGGAACAAACAGGTGTGCAACGGAGACTTCCTGCAGGAAAACAATATCAGCTGCAGAGTCATAAATAAACTGCTGCAGAGACGCTAACTTCAGAGCAGATTGAATGCCATTTATATTTAAGGTAATAAACGTGTACGCCTGCAACATCAACCAAAAAATGAGAAATGAACCCAAATTACACCACACTAGAAGCAACTACATCCATATCAACATCAGACATGGCAGAGGGTGATTGTCCAGAATCAACGGAATCAGAGTCGTCCTTCGCATGCTTATGTTTCTTCCGCACCGCGTGGAGATTGGGGGGCACTTTCACCCGACGACGTATCTGATGCACACCAGATTCAAGAGCAGGCGGAGTGGGGGGTTCGAGATCAGGCACGTCAACCAAAGCGTCCGAAGGATTAGCAGGGCGAGAGGAGTCAGAAGGAGGAGCCATCAAGGGGAAAACTGCATCAGGAACATCGGCACCGGTTTCAGAATGTGTAGGTATTGGAAGTGTAGGAGGTGGTACGATAGGTTTGGAGTCTGCTGATGCGGAGCGCGCAGTTCTAGGAGAAGTGTTCCGACAAACAGCCGTCTCCACCGAAGTGTCGTCAACATGTTGTGATGCCTGTGGCGGTGGGGATGTCAACAACACCTCGACCGAATGTTGTGGCTCTTGCGCCGACGGCATGGCAGCAAGTTTGACGTCATCAGGCAAAGCAGGAGAGACAGCGGGAACAGATTCTGAAACAGGCATGGGAGATTCTGGAATTCTCTCATCAGATTCGCAAACCGGCTGCGAAACAGCAGCTTCGTCATCAGTGCTACCGTTATCACTAGCACGACGGCGTTTGTTGTTGGAAACAGACGGAATCGGTATAGGAGCAGCCGATACGTCTGGGCGAGTGGGTAGCGGAGGAAAACCTGCATCAGGGGAGGGTGACACCTGTTGTGAAGAAGCTACTGCAGGAGGCAGATAGGAAACAGTGGAGGAAGCTGCTGGCACAAGATCGGCAACCGTTAATTTGCGGCGCTGTGCTAGGCCATTTTTAAGCACAAATACCCGCTTAGGGCAATTAGCTCGAACATGACCATGTTCATTACATAGGAAACATGTACCAAGCTGCCCCTCATAAGTAAGATGTACACGATAACCACATACAATCAGATGGGACGGTATATTAGACTTAATATGCATTTCAACTGATCTGACACCGTTATAACATTGCAGCTTATGTTGTGCAGACCAACGTTCATTTCGAATTGACCGAACAGTACCATAACCAAGCAAAGCTTCCTTAAGATAGCTGTTGTCAACTTCAGGAGGTAAATTATAAACCCGAACTGTGGTATACGTAATTTCTGCATTTGAGACAGTAACACTGCTAACAGAACCACCCCTATGACGGAACGACATTTGCTCACCATGTTTAAGTAATATCTTATCCAGCAAAACCGGGTTCAACAATTTCACAAAAAAGCAGTATAATTCTGTATCAAAATACGCCGTATGTACCTGGTCCGATGTAATGCCAATCGTGTCCACAATCCATTCGTGAATTTCCAACGATGTCGGTTGGACATTCCTGGTAGCCTTGTTAAACTGAAAACTGAGAGTACATTTCCGCGGAAACAACCGGGAAGCCATAACAATTATTGCGGCAAAAGCAGGCAATACAACGCAAGACACAAAACAAACACTAAGGCAAAGAAACAACGAAAAACAGAAGACAAAGAAACGTCACACACAGAAGGTAAACATTCACAACCCGAGGGTAACGGCGGATCGAATACACAGCACGTCGGATCGCTGTCGCGTCTCAAGCGGAACGACCACTGAGCTAAAGAGGCGCGTCCTAGCGGTATTCTTGGGTACTTCGCCCTTACGGTCGTCTGCATAATCATACTTCAGCTGACAACACTTCATATTACCGGCTAATATTTGCAGCTATGGCGACCCATTACTGCTTAGCTACACATCTGACACGTAACCGATGTGCTCTCCAAACAACAACACTTGCATTTCAGAACATGCTTTTCACACATGTCTACAAAATCACCTTCACCTTCAAATACAGTTTCCTTGCGACTGACAGAGACGTAGGCAAAGTTTAAAGTTGCTATTTCCATTACATCTCGTTAATCAGAAAAACGGTAATTTACGTCTGCAGCGGAACAAAATTCCGTTCCGCCCAGCGTGTGGCTCGAACGCACGACCCTGGGACTAAGAGTCTGACGCTCTACCGTCTGAGCTAGCCAGCTACCTCGTTGAATACCTCCCGGGTAGCACGTCACACAGTAATCGTTTGGGTTGGGTGGTCCCATACAGAATCTCTCCATGCTGCCTAATGTTTTCCTAACGTCACACTCGTCACGTACTTTACTTTTATGTCATAATAATTTCTGAGAGGTAAAGAAATTGCATGACAACAAGCAGAGCTAATGGCGTCAAAATTAACACACATACTTTATGTGACTCAAAAGCCGAACGAGTTACTTTCCGACGTTGTTTTAGATGTGCAAGTGCCAGTCAAAACTCGCGGTGTCGGCATTGGGCCGACCATTTCGCTAGTTAACACCGGTATTCTTGTGTGTGTTTCAAGCTCAGGAGCAACTCCAAGCAAAAAATGGTCAACAGCAACATTCAGACGGTTTCCTACTGCTCAATTGCTACATTAAAACGGTATGTTTCTTTTTCAGAACTGGTAAAAACACGAGCGTGACATCATTCGAACCTGTAATATTCAGATCCTAAGTCCGACGCCTTATCCATTAGGCCACACGGTCACTGACGACCAGCTATAACATGTATACGACTTATATCGAAACGCTCACACCCCTGAGGATTTGTGTTTTCGTTCTACACAGCCGCTGCCCCTTACTCTTTCCCACCCATTCGTTACATTCAACCTCTTACGAGACCGACCAAATGTAGACTGAGAAACAAGACCACACACGTTGTGCATTCGGAATCGAAGGCAGGGCGTCCCTCGCCGCATTTGCTACGATGGCCATTTGCTACTTCTGCAGAACCGGCGGCGGCGGCGGCGGCGGCGGCGGCGGCGACGGCGACGACATGCTCTGAGATATGTGAGAAATACATCTATAAAATGTAATTCAGACTGCCTCGTCCCACCTTACGCTGTACCGCTTTGGCAAATGCTTTATCTGCGCCATTCGCCTTAATCACATCTGAGAGTAATTCTTAAAAAAAACGCCTGGCGCTAATTGTTCGTCATCACAGATACTGTTTGCTATACGGCCACAACGCGCAACTGATTTCCAAAATTCAGTTTCCTCCGGTGAGGATGGAACTTACGACACCTGGTTTATTAGAGCAGTGTTCTACCACTGAGCTAAATTTTTTTTTTTTTCCGTTCCGCCCAGCGTGGGGCTCGAACCCACGCCCCTGAGATTAAAAGTCTCATGCTCTAGCGACTGAGCTAGCTTTTTTTTTTTAACCACTTTTGTTTCTCATTTTTTTAAAGCCAGGTATCCTAGCCACTTTTCCTTTAGTCTGTCGCCTTGGACCGCTTTTTATTGTTTTTTATAAGGATGCATATCAGGAGGCGCATGACGGGGACAAAGAGGGCAGGGGTCAAAGAACTCGAGGCCTGGCCACGATGCCCCCACAATCACTCCCACCGAATTGCTCCTTCAGTGCATTTTAATTGTTATAGAAAAGCGGGTATAGTCGTGTATATTTTTCGCCTGCTCTCTTTATTGTGGTAAGGAGCACTGATTGTACGACATCTGGGGGTGAGATCCCATTGCAAAGCCGTCATTCGAGTTTTCAGTCAACAGACATTCGAGTAAGAAACATGTGATTATACTGCAATATACAGCGAGCATTTATGAGACACTTATTGGGGGGCAGACGTAACATGAATGGATAAAAGAAGAGGCATTTCCTTCATCTTGAACGTAGATTCATACTTCACTTCTTCATTTCCCCTAAAATAGTACATTTAGTGTTAGACTGTGCGCTTTAACCAACACCTATTCGTTCGAATAAAATGATCAACATGTTTCCATACATTTTCCTGTGGTCTGCATATTGCTGAATGTTGCTGTACTCCATTTGCATAAAAAGCTTGAATTCCGTTTCGTCGTCACCACCTATTTTATTGATAATGTAATGGACAAACTGTCCCATTAACCAGTGTATTGCATTATTTTTGGTTTTCGGGTAATATTTAGTTTCAGGTCTGAAAAGCACCATAGGAGTAATGGAATTGGGTGACGTTCGTTGTAGTAGTGCAAGACTTTTCCTGAGCCAATGCCAATTGTTGAGATTTCCAGCACACGTAAATCTATGAATCACAGTGTCAACTAGGTTACATTTCTGACATAAGGGGGTTTCAGCTTTCCCAATTTTATAAAGCCGCTCGTTGGTGCTGACAATATTATTGACGGCTTTGTACCATGCCGTTACCACATCTGAATTGAGCCCGTTAAAACTAATATTCTCCCAAATTGCATCCCAGTTGTGACTCATATATTTCGTGGCAATTTTATTTTGTCCTTCATATTGTTGTCTTTGTCTCATGATATCTCTGGCTGTAATGTGCAAGTGAAGTTCTGAGTTTCTCGTTAACATAGCTCAATTCTGTGTATAAGATCCTAACGTATCGCAGTCGGGGGTTAATTTTTTGTACGTCAGCCGGTGATTGAAGGCTTTCTGGTTGGACACATTTAAACAATTGTGTAGTAATACTGACGGGGTTGGCGTGAAATATGTTTAAAGATCTTTTTATGAAAAGCGCAGAAGCTTTATTGCGTATGTCCACCAGTCCGAGGCCTCCATTTCTAGGATGTAAAGTCGCAGTTCTTAGGTTAACCCTGAAGATTTCCCCCTTCCATAAGAAATTTGCAACCCTCGACATTATTTTCTGAGCTATCAACTTCGGCAAGGGAAAAACTTGTGCCATATAGAATGCCTTTGAGAGAATGCATAAGTTAATGAACCTGACCCTCTGAACCTGGTTCATAAGTCGTTGTGAGTTCTCAATAAGTCCCCCTTGAATCTTTGTTAAAACCTCTTTCCAATTGAGGGCTGTCATCCTCATTGGACATGCCGTCAGGATTGTCCCCAGGGTTTTATGTGTGGTAACTGACTTCGCCCAATCGATTTGTATCCGTTCAAGACCCCGCATTCCCAGGATTGTACTTTTATTTTCGTTTGTTGTCGCACCCGATGCGTGGCAGTAGTTTTGAAGAATGGCCCCTAGTCGAATTACATCATCTTGCCCTCTTATGACGACACCAACATCGTCAGCATAGGCTCTCACTACAGTTTTCCTGCCAGTTATAGTTATGCCCTTTAACCTTTCATGAACACTTCTTAAAAAGGGCTCTAACGACACAACAAACAAAAACATAGATAATGGACTTCCCTGTGGGATGCCACGGTTTATTTGAATTTGCCGCGTCAGCTGACAGTTGACAGCTAATTTAGCGTTCAGAGCAGTAGCAACGTTTTTTATAACATTAACTGTTTTGTGGACGAGTCCCATTTTTGTCAGTACCTCAAATAGGAAGCGGTGATTCACCGAGTCGAAAGCCTTAGTAAAATCTATAAAAAGTAAAGCACATTTGATATTAGAAACCGATGCTAAGGCGATGATGTCTCTATATTCAGAAATCGTATTAAAAATACTTCTATTTGCTGCACATGACTGATGTTGACTAATTAATTTGTCGGTCAGAGGGGAAAGTCTCTTTTTTAAAATCCTGCATACTATTTTGTAGTCAGAGTTTAAAAGTGAAATAGGGCGGTAATTGTTTAAACTTTTCGTCCCTTTGTTTTTCGGTAGAAGTACAATTTTGCTGTCTTTAAAATCTGCAGGTATCGTCTGCTCGTTAAAAATCTCATTGACAATGCATGTAAACGTGTCACCAATTAAAAACCAGAACTTTCTGTAAAATTCTACAGGGAGTCCGTCGGGTCCAGCAGATTTATTCATCGGGGACTTTGTTATTGTCTCACGAACCTCTTCGTTACTGACTTCAGAAAGGATTTCGTCGTTTTCAGAACTTGTCAACTGTGGGGATAAAACACTGAGAAACTCTTGCAGAGACCCCTCGTGAGGTGGGCTGGAGGAATATAATGCATAGTAGTACTGGTATACTGCATTTAGAATCTCCTTCTGAGACGTCAGTGTTGTCCCATTGGGGGTTTTAAGTTCACTAATAACAGTGCGTCGCCTATTCTTTGCATGCCGAAGCAGATGATATAAGGATGTTGTTTCATCATCTACCACCGACTTCGCCTTTGACTTCAGTTTTAAACCTTCCATCTGTTGTCGTTTAATGGCGAGTAATTTCGCTTTGGTGTGTCTGATGTCTTGTAATCTAATGGTTGACACGTTTGCCTGTTCATAGAGGTCTCGCAACAAACTGTAATAAAATTCCATACTGTTTTTTAACTCCCACGCTCTTTCTCTGCTGTATCTGATACACACTTTTCTCAGTCTCGGCTTTGCAACCTTAAGCCACCAGTCTAATACTGTGGGGTGCCTCTCGATCGATCGCAGACATAAGGTCCACGCATCCGATACCGCGTCTGCCAAATCTTGCTCTTTTAAGAGAGAGACATTTAGCTGCCACTGGTTCCTAAAAATCTGAATCGGCTGTGGAGCTAAATTAATGCACGCCTTCATACTGCAGTGGTCACTAAAATATACAGGTACGATTTCTGAATTTAGTAGACATCTTTCCAAGTTTTGGGAAACATAGATTCTGTCTATTCTACTGCGCGAAGTCTGTGTTATATACGTATATTCAACCTTCGTTGGATATTTTAGTTCCCATGCGTCCTTTAGTTTTAGGTCGATTACTAGGCGTTTAAGTTCTAAAGAACCGTTAAAATGTGGTTGTTGATCTTTACGATTTAACACGCAGTTAAAATCACCGCCCATTATAAAACTGTTTGGGTTTCGACGTAATAAATATATAAGTTCCTCTTTATAAAATGCTGCCCTGTCCTGTCTATTACTATTTCCTGAGGGCGCGTATAAGTTAATCAATGTGGTACCTAAAACGTTAATACTAATTGCCCTTCCAGATTCCAACCGCTCCACTTGAGATACGGGAATCCCTTCCCTGAGCAGAACCGCTGTTCCTGTATGTGTGTCACAAGATACGTTAACAATTGCGGTGTATCCTGGTATTACAAATTCCGTCGTTACAACCTCCTGTAGCAAAGCGATATCGGTTCCAGAGTCATACAAAAATTCCTTGAGAGCAGCTAGCTTTAATGAGGTTCGAATTATATTTATATTGATCGTTGTGATAGAGTATGCTTGCATCCCTAACTCGCTATTGGCCACGGACAAAGTTGGTCAAAAAAAAAAAAAAAAAAAAAAAAAAACTGTTCTACTTTTGGTATGCTGAAATCCGGTTTAGAACTACAGTCATTCAGAACTTGGTAGCAGTCCTAGTAACACGGTCGCTAAACGTTAGTTTGTCTGCCATTGTCATCCCGCGCCTTAGTACTGAGGGGCTGTTCTACATTGGGTGTGTCAGGAGACTCATCTGGAGCACCTTCTCTGACAATTTCATATCGTATATTTTTCTGTGATTTTACGTCCGACTTGCCCGCTTTTTGTTTGGCTTGGGTGCGAGAAACAGTAAGATTCGGTTGTGGTTTTAGCGTACGGCGGTGGACGCCCTGAAAACCCTGACCTGATTTTGTTGTGGCAACACTCGACGCGGCCGCTTCAGCAGCAGTGTCTAGAGAGACCTGGTTTGTAAACACTGCCTGCTGTTTACATGCTACCTTCGGTTGATGTGACGCTTGCGACGGTGTTTGCTTATTTTCCGGTTCAGGAGTAAACACTTTCACTTGTTTACACTCTGGTGCCGGTTGCTGTGCTGTTGCGGTGTCGCGGTGTTGTTGTTCTACCGCTTCCGCGAACTTCCCGTCGGTAAACAGCTGATTATCGCTGTTTACAGCTGGGCAAGTTGTCACTGCTTGGGGGACTTCTACTTTCTCGCTGTCGGCAGCTGCCGTTGCATTTTCTGGCAGTGAGCGAGATGTATCAGAAACTGCAATTAAATCTACTTGCATTTCGTCTCGGGGCACATGCAGATTTTCATCGCCAGCTTTCTGTTTACGTACAGCAGGAGATTGTCGGGAGGTGTCATCATCAGAATGATCATCTGTATGTTCAAGTGGTCGTTTCTTGGTTAGTACGTCTAACTCACGGGCAGAGGAATCACAATTGAAGCGTGTTACCAGGGGTGGAAAATCACTGCCTTCAACAGCAATAGTTCCAGTACTAAGTACAGGATCCGAACCCTCACCCTGTTTGGCCGTGTTATCGGTTGCCAAAACTTCGCTCAAGGTCATCTTACGGCGTTGGACTAAATTTGTTTTTAGTACAAAGACACGACGGGGACAGTCCTGCCTTAAATGACCCGATTCATTGCATATATGGCACGTAGGGGTTTGACCAGTATAAATCACGTGTGCTTTATGCCCGTCAACAGTTATATGAGACGGGATATTCGTCTTTACTTCCATTTCTACCGAACGAATACCATTGAAACTCTGAATTTTAAATTGCTTCGACCAACGTTCGTTAACTATATCCTTTACCTCACCATATTGAGACAGGGCAACCTTGATTTTCTCATTATCTATCTCGATAGGTAAATTTAACACCCGCACAGATCTATAAAGAGCATCAGCTCTCCTGATAGCCACTTTACTTGTAGAGCCGTCTCTATGCAAAAATTCGACATGATACCCGAATTTTCCAATAATTTTATCGACCGAAACGGGATCCAAAAACTTTACGAAAACACAGTAGTTGTCAGTATCTAGCTGAGTGGTATGCACCATATCAGAATTTATGCCAAGTACCTGATCAAGCCAATCATGAATTTCCAGAGCAGTCGGCTGAACACGTCGTGTTTCCTTAGCGAAGGCAAAAACCAGCGTATTCTTCCTCACAGTTGTAGCCATGGTATGCAGTAATGAAGGGGAGATTCCGGTAATTACCGAAAACTCCACAAACAACAAATAATCGTCGGTAGAAAACACAAAAACAGAACAAAGGAGGCAGAAAAAACACGAGTTACACACGAAGAAAATCACAAAACTCAGAAACACCGAAACGCAAAGGTAAACACTGGCGAAACACTGACTACACGCAGCAACGGTGACACGTCCGTACGCGTCGGCAGCTAGAGCCAGAATGCGCTAAAGAGGCGCGTCCTAGCGGTTCTCTTGGGTACTTCGCCCTTACGGTCGTCTCCACAATCAGACTTCAGCTGACAACACTTCATATTACCGGCTAATATTTGCAGCTATGGCGACCCATTACTGCTTAGCTACACATCTGACACGTAACCGATTTGCTCTCCAAACAACAACACTTTCATTTCTGAACATGTCTTTCACACATGTCTACAAAATCACCTTCACCTTCAAATACAGTTTCCTTGCGACTGACAGAGACGTAGGCAAAGTTTAAAGTTCCTATATCCATTACATCTCGTTAATCAGAAAAACGGTAATTTACATCTGCAGCGGAACATAATTCAGTTCCCCCCAGCGTGTAGCTCGAACCCACGACCCTGGGACTAATAGTCTGACGCTCTACCGACTGAGCTAGCCGGCTACCTCGGTGAATACTTGCCGGGTAGCACGTCACACAGTACTCGTTTGGGTTGGTTGGTCCCATACAGAATCTCTCCATGCTGCCTAATGTTTTCCTAACGTCACACTCGTCACGTACTTCACTTTTATGTCATAATCATTTGTGAGAGGTAAAGAAATTGCATGACAACATGCAGAGCTAGTGGCGTCAAAATTAACACACATACTTTATGTGACTCAAAAGCCGAACGAGTTACTTTCCGACGTTGTTTTAGATGTGCAAGTGCCAGTCAAAACTCGCGGTGTCAGCACTGTGCCGACCATTTCGCTAGTTAACACCGGTCTTCTTGTGTGTGTTTCAAGCTCAGGAGCAACTCCAAGCAAAAAATGGTCAACAGCAACATTCAGACGGTTTCGTACTGCTCAATTGCTACATTAAAACGGTATGTTTCTTTTTCAGAACTGGTAAAAACACGAGCGTGACATCATTCGAACCTGTAATACTCAGATCCTAAGTCCGACGCCTTATCCATTAGGCCACACGGTCACTGACGACCAGCTATAACATGTGTACGACTTATATCGAAACGCTCACACCCCTGAGGATTTGTGTTTTCGTTCTACACAGCCGCTGCTCCTTACTCTTTCCCACCCATTCGTTACATTCAACCTCTTACGAGACCGACCAAATGTAGACTGAGAAACAAGACCACACACGTTGTGCATTCGGAATCGAAGGCAGGGCGTCCCTCGCCGCATTTGCTACGATGGCCATTTGCTACTTCTGCAGAAGCGGCGGCGGCGACGGCGACGGCGACGGCGACGACGACAGGCTCTGAGATATGTGAGAAATACATCTATAAAATGTAATTCAGACTGCCTCGTCCCACCTTATGCTGTACCGCTTTGGCAAGTTCTTTATCTGCGCCATTCGCCTTAATCACATCTGAGAGTAATTCTTAAAAAAACGCCTGTCGCTAATTGTTCGTCATCACAGATACTGTTTGCTATACGGCCACGACGCGCAACTGATTTCCAAAATTCAGCTTTCTCCTGTGAGGTTGGAACTTACGACGCCTGGTTTATTAGAGCAATGCTCTACCACTTTTTTTTTTTTCTTTTTTTTTTTCCCTGTCATGAAGTTAGCTCAGTATGCCCCTATACCGGTTCCATTAATGATTCAGGCGCAGGAGCGATCAATAGAAATGGAAACTTAACCAACTCCCTGCTTTTCGAAAACAATAGTAAGCATATTCGCAAAGTCCCTCTTAAGGTGTGGGAAAGACTTTTGCGTCCAGTACTCATGAAGCATGTAACCAGTAAACGAAATGAAATCGGTAATACCATGATCATCAACTACTGCAAAAATGTAACGGCCAAGAAGCCACATAACGGTGTTGTTCTTGGTCCGGGGATAAAAAACCGTGTCCGGCCAGCAGAGAATATCAGTCTTAAATGCCGATTCGGAGCTCCTGGTGAGTAAAGCCAATTGTCGGCGCAGCCAGTGCCACATGCGATGACGGTCAGCGCAGGTAAATCGGTGTTGGAGTGTATCAACACAACCACACGTTTGACAAAGCGGAGAGACACATAAACCTATACGATGAAGGCGTTCGTTCGTAGGAATCAGCTGATTAACTACCTTATACCATATGGAGGCAACAGTTGCTGAATGAACGGGTAAGCTAATATTCGTCCATATGTTACGCCAATTAAAACTGGGATAATGCAAAACAATCGGGTTGGAAGAAGAAGACCGTCGCCATTTGTCAAGCAGGGTTAGCGTAGTAATAACAGGACGACGTTGTAAGTGGAGATCTAGGTAACTAATCTCAATGTAGAAGTCCCGAACATGCCGTAGCTTCGCATTTAGAGGCCCAACGTTAATGGGCGGTGACAAGCTCGCAGGACGAACGACATGGAATAATCGCGAAGTAACAGTCGGGGACTCAGATAATAAAAGATGGAGGGTTCGCTTAACATAAAGGGCAGCAGCCTTGACACGGACATCGGTGAACGACAAGCCGCCCTCAAGACGCGGCTTCGTAAGAACATCACAACGTAATTTAAAAATTACCTTGGAAATGGCCACTTGCCAATTTTTTGCAGACATCCGAAGAGGACAACGTTCAAGATAGATACCTAAATGTGTATGGTGTTCAACAGCTGTAACCCACGGAACAACCACACGTTCAAAGCCCCGCAAATTCAGGAGCTTGCTTTTACGGGGATTGATACGAGAACCTGAGGCCGCAGAAAATTTATCGAGTTCCATTTTCAACTGCGGCACTTCTGCGGTGGAACGAAGCAAAACAACCAAATCATCAGCATAAGCTGTTGCCGTCTGGGTAACCCCAGAGATCGTAAGACCACGAAGTGTCGGGTTGAGACGTGTAAGGACTGGTTGAAGGGAGAGAGAATAAAGGGTCATGGATAAAGGACTACCTTGCGGGAAGCCACGTTGAATATCAATGACCTTTGTCAGCTGGCCATTAACGTCAATCTTAGCAGAAATGCCAGTCGTCATATTCTTAAGTACCAGCAGCGCCTGTTCATTAAAACCGAGCCGGCGCAGCAGAAGCTCTAAAAACGAATGGGACACACGATCATAGGCCTTACTAAAATCAACAAATAAAAGCGCACAGGAAATATTGGTGACAGCGACAATCGACACGACATCACGATACCCCGCCAGAGACGTCAATATGGAGCGCCCTGGAAAGCAGCTTTGACAAGGAGGTATCACAGGTGTAAGCAAGAGGGATAGACGTGCATTAACAGCCCTAGCGGCCGTCTTATAGTCAAAATTTAATAGGGTTAAAGGACGAAAGTCACTAGCTGTCTTCAAACCAGCAGATTTAGGTATCAGGACAACCGTACCTCTCTTGAAATCGGCTGGAATTGTGCCACCATTCAAGATTTCATTCACAATATCCGTAAAAACAGGCCCTACAATAGGCCAAAAGCGAACAAAAAACTCCTTAGGTAGGCCATCAGGACCAGGAGATTTGTGAGATGCTGAACAAGCAATGAAAGCTGAAATTTCGTCTGCAGTAAAAGGAGCTAAAAATTTTGCATTATGGTCCTCTGTTAAAACTGATGGGATATCAGTTAAAATCTCGTCAACATCAATCGGATCAGAATCAGCCGCAGTATATAACGTCTCATAGTAGCAGGTAAGTTCATGGGTTATTTGATTCTGTAAGGTAAGCCGGCGACCATCAGCTGCCATAAGGCCGTCAATCAATACACGTCGACGGTTCTTGTGGTGACGAAACAGATGGTACATAGAAGTCATTTCATGTGCTAACGTGGACGGTGGTTTAGATTTAATCTTCAATCCTTCCATCTGAAGCCGCTTAATACTAAGTAGCTTGGCCTTAATTTTCCGAATCTCAGAAAGGTGGGCACATGTCACTGTAGAATTATCATAAAGTTCGCGAAGTACCGAATAGTAATATTCAAAAGTCAGTTTCAGATCTCGCGCTCTATTATAACTGTAGGACATTAAAGTGCGACGTAGTTTTGGCTTCACACAGTGGATCCACCAATGAAGCTTAGACGGATAGTATCGCAGAGAACGTAAACAAAAGTCCCACGCCGTCTGTATTAGAGGTTCGATGTCAGGGTCATCGAGCAAGGAGACATTTAATTTCCACAGCGGCCTATAAAGTTTAAGAGGTTGACGCTCCAAATTAATTATAACAGCCAGGGCACAATGATCCGTAAAACTGGCTGGAATAACATCTACATCTAAAACAGAAACACTAAGGGGATCAGAAATATACAATCGGTCAAGTCGACTACTTGAGGTGGCAGTAAAAAATGTAAATTTAACTAAAGTGGGGTGTTTAACCTCCCACGCATCGCGTAGTCGTAATTGACGTACAAGAGAATGTAGCTCGAAACAATAATTAAAATGAGGGGATTGGTCTTTAGCTTGTAACACACTATTAAAATCGCCCCCCAATATCAAGGTCGCAGGATTTTTTCGTAAAAGGTAAATCAGATCCTCTTTATAAAAACGAGACCTTTCCTGCCGCTTGCTAGAACCAGAGGGGGCGTAAATGTTAACCAAGGTCGTGTCAAATTACCGACAACCAATGCCCCGTCCCGAGTCTAAAAGCTCAATTTCGGTAACGGGGATACCGTCACGAATTAGGAAAGCAGTACCTGCAGAAAACTCAGGTGCAAAATTTATAATAGTGCGAAAACCAGGAACAAACAGGTGTGCAACGGAGACTTCCTGCAGGAAAACAATATCAGCTGCAGAGTCATAAATAAACTGCTGCAGAGACGCTAACTTCAGAGCAGATTGAATGCCATTTATATTTAAGGTAATAAACGTGTACGCCTGCAACATCAACCAAAAAATGAGAAATGAACCCAAATTACACCACACTAGAAGCAACTACATCCATATCAACATCAGACATGGCAGAGGGTGATTGTCCAGAATCAACGGAATCAGAGTCGTCCTTCGCATGCTTATGTTTCTTCCGCACCGCGTGGAGATTGGGGGGCACTTTCACCCGACGACGTATCTGATGCACACCAGATTCAAGAGCAGGCGGAGTGGGGGGTTCGAGATCAGGCACGTCAACCAAAGCGTCCGAAGGATTAGCAGGGCGAGAGGAGTCAGAAGGAGGAGCCATCAAGGGGAAAACTGCATCAGGAACATCGGCACCGGTTTCAGAATGTGTAGGTATTGGAAGTGTAGGAGGTGGTACGATAGGTTTGGAGTCTGCTGATGCGGAGCGCGCAGTTCTAGGAGAAGTGTTCCGACAAACAGCCGTCTCCACCGAAGTGTCGTCAACATGTTGTGATGCCTGTGGCGGTGGGGATGTCAACAACACCTCGACCGAATGTTGTGGCTCTTGCGCCGACGGCATGGCAGCAAGTTTGACGTCATCAGGCAAAGCAGGAGAGACAGCGGGAACAGATTCTGAAACAGGCATGGGAGATTCTGGAATTCTCTCATCAGATTCGCAAACCGGCTGCGAAACAGCAGCTTCGTCATCAGTGCTACCGGTATCACTAGCACGACGGCGTTTGTTGTTGGAAACAGACGGAATCGGTATAGGAGCAGCCGATACGTCTGGGCGAGTGGGTAGCGGAGGAAAACCTGCATCAGGGGAGGGTGACACCTGTTGTGAAGAAGCTACTGCAGGAGGCAGATAGGAAACAGTGGAGGAAGCTGCTGGCACAAGATCGGCAACCGTTAATTTGCGGCGCTGTGCTAGGCCATTTTTAAGCACAAATACCCGCTTAGGGCAATTAGCTCGAACATGACCATGTTCATTACATAGGAAACATGTACCAAGCTGCCCCTCATAAGTAAGATGTACACGATAACCACATACAATCAGATGGGACGGTATATTAGACTTAATATGCATTTCAACTGATCTGACACCGTTATAACATTGCAGCTTATGTTGTGCAGACCAACGTTCATTTCGAATTGACCGAACAGTACCATAACCAAGCAAAGCTTCCTTAAGATAGCTGTTGTCAACTTCAGGAGGTAAATTATAAACCCGAACTGTGGTATACGTAATTTCTGCATTTGAGACAGTAACACTGCTAACAGAACCATCCCTATGACGGAACGACATTTGCTCACCATGTTTAAGTAATATCTTATCCAGCAAAACCGGGTTCAACAATTTCACAAAAAAGCAGTATAATTCTGTATCAAAATACGCCGTATGTACCTGGTCCGATGTAATGCCAATCGTGTCCACAATCCATTCGTGAATTTCCAACGATGTCGGTTGGACATTCCTGGTAGCCTTGTTAAACTGAAAACTGAGAGTACATTTCCGCGGAAACAACCGGGAAGCCATAACAATTAATGCGGCAAAAGCCGCAATACAACGCAAGACACAAAACAAACACTAAGGCAAAGAAACAACGAAAAACAGAAGACAAAGAAACGTCACACACAGAAGGTAAATATTCACAACCCGAGGGTAACGGCGGATCGAATACACAGCACGTCCGATCGCTGTCGCGTCTCAAGCGGAACGACCACTGAGCTAAAGAGGCGGGTCCTAGCGGTATTCTTGGGTACTTCGCCCTTACGGACGTCTGCATAATCAGACTTCAGCTGACAACACTTCATATTACCGGCTAATATTTGCAGCTATGGCGACCCATTACTGCTTAGCTACACATCTGACACGTAACCGATGTGCTCTCCAAACAACAACACTTGCATTTCAGAACATGTCTTTCACACATGTCTACAAAATCACCTTCACCTTCAAATACAGTTTCCTTGCGACTGACAGAGACGTAGGCAAAGTTTAAAGTTGCTATTTCCATTACATCTCGTTAATCAGAAAAACGGTAATTTACGTCTGCAGCGGAACAAAATTCCGTTCCGCCCAGCGTGTGGCTCGAACCCACGACCCTGGGACTAAGAGCCTGACGCTCTACCGACTGAGCTAGCCTGCTACCTCGGTGATTACCTCCCGGGTAGCACGTCACACAGTAATCGTTTCGGTTGGGTGGTCCCATACAGAATCTCTCCATGCTGCCTAATGTTTTCCTAACGTCACACTCGTCACGTACTTCACTTTTATGTCATAATCATTTCTGAGAGGTAAAGAAATTGCATGACAACATGCAGAGCTAGTGGCGTCAAAATTAACACACATACTTTATGTGACTCAAAAGCCGAACGAATTACTTTTCGACGTTGTTTTAGATGTGCAAGTGCCAGTCAAAACTCGCGGTGTCGGCACTGTGCCGACCATTTCGCTAGTTAACACCGGTCTTCTTGTGTGTGTTTCAAGCTCAGGAGCAACTCCAAGCAAAAATTGGTCAACAGCAACATTCAAATGCGAAGTCCGACGCCTTATCCTTTAATCCACACGGTCACTGACGACCAACTATAACATGTATACGACTCATATCGAAACGCTCACTCCCCTGAGGATTTGTGTTTTCGTTCTACACAGCCGCTGCCCCTTGCTCTTTCCCACCCATTCGTTACATTCAACCTCTTACGAGACCGACCAAATGTAGACTGAGAAACAAGACCACACACTTTGTGCATTCGGAATCGAAGGCAGGGCGTCCCTCGCTGCATTTGCTACGATGGCCGTTAGCTACTTCTGCAGAAGCGGCGGCGGCGACGACGACGACGACGACGACGACGACGACGACGACGACGACGACGACGACGACGACGACAGGCTCTGAGATATGTGAGAAATACATCTATAAAATGTAATTCAGACTGCCTCGTCCCACCTTATGCTGTACCGCTTTGGCAAATTCTTTATCTGCGCCATTCGCCTTAAGTACATCTGAGAGTAATTCTTAAAAAAACGCCTGTCGCTAATTGTTCGTCATCACAGATACTGTTTGCTATACGGCCACAACGCGCAACTGATTTCCAAAATTCAGCTTTCTTCTGTGAGGATGGAACTTACGACGCCTGGTTTATTAGAGCAGTGTTCTACCACTGAGCTAAAGAGGCGCGTCCTAGCGGTATTCTTGGGTACTTCGCCCTTACGGTCGTCTCCATAATCAGACTTCAGCTGACAACACTTCATATTACCGGCTAATATTTGCAGCTATTGCGACCCATTACTGCTTAGCTACACAACTGACACGTAACCGATGTGCTCTCCAAACAACAACACTTGCATTTCAGAACATGTCTTTCACACATGTCTACAAAATCACCTTCACCTTCAAATACTGTTTTCTTGCGACTGACAGAGATGCAGGCAAAGATTAAAGTTGCTATTTCCATTACATCTCGTTAATCAGAAAAACGGTAATTTACATCTGCAGCGGAACAAAATTCCGTTTCTCCCAGCGTGTGGCTCGAACCCACGACCCTGGGATTAAAAGTCTGACGCTCTACCGACTGAGCTAGCCGGCTACCTCGGTGAATACATGCCGGGTAGCACGTCACACAGTACTCGTTTGGGTTGGGTGGTCCCATACAGAATCTCTCCATGCTGCCTAATGCTTTCCTAACGTCACACTCGTCACGTACTTTACTTTTATGTCATAATCATTTCTGAGAGGTAAAGAAATTGCATGACAACATGCAGAGCTAGTGGCGTCAAAATTAACACACATACTTTATGTGACTCAAAAGCCGAACGAGTTACTTTCCGACGTTGTTTTAGATGTGCAAGTGCCAGTCAAAACTCGCGGTGTCGGCACTGTGCCGACCATTTCGCTAGTTAACACCGGTCTTCTTGTGTGTGTTTCAAGCTCAGGAGCAACTCCAAGCAAAAAATGGTCAACAGCAACATTCAGACGGTTTCGTACTGCTCAATTGCTACATTAAAACGGTATGTTTCTTTTTCAGAACTGGAAAACACGAGCGTGACATCATTCGAACCTGTAATCTTCAGATGCGAAGTCCGACGCCTTATCCATTAGGCCACACGGTCACTGACGAACAACTAAAACAAGTATACGACTCATATCGAAACGCTCACACCCCTGAGGATTTGTGTTTTCGTTCTACACAGCCGCTGCCCCTTGCTCTTTCCCACCCATTCGTTACATTCAACCTCTTACGAGACCGACCAAATGTAGACTGAGAAACAAGACCACACACTTTGTGCATTCGGAATCGAAGGCAGGGCGTCCCTCGCCGCATTTGCTACGATGACCGTTTGCTACTTCTGCAGAAGCGGCGGCGGCGGCGGCGGCGGCGGCGGCGGCGTCGACGACGACGACGACAGGCTCTCAGATATGTGAGAAATACATCTATAAAATGTAATTCAGACTGCCTCGTCCCACCTTATGCTGTACCGCTTTGGCAAATTCTTTATCTGCGCCATTCGCCTTAATTACATCTGAGAGTAATTCTTAAAAAAACGCCTGTCGTTAATTGTTCGTCATCACAGATACTGTTTGCTATACGGCCACAACGCGCAACTGATTTCCAAAATTCAGCTTTCACCTGTGAGGATGGAACTTACGACGCCTGGTTTATTAGACCAGTGCTCTACCACTGAGCTAAAGAGGAGCGTCCAACACGCGATCTAGTGTACTTCGCCCTTACGGTCGTCTCCATAATCAGACTTCAGCTGACAACACTTCATATTACCGGCTAATATTTGCAGCTATGGCGACCCATTACTGCTTACCTACACATCTGACACGTAACCGATGTGCTCTCCAAACAACAACACTTGCATTTCAGAACATGTCTTTCACACATGTCTACAAAATCACCTTCACCTTCAAATACAGTTTCCTTGCGACTGACAGAGACGTAGGCAAAGTTTAAAGTTGCTATTTCCATTACATCTCGTTAATCAGAAAAACGGTAATTTACATCTGCAGCGGAACAAAATTCCGTTCCGCCCAGCGTGTGGCTCGAACCCACGACCCTGGGATTAAGAGTCTGACGCTCTACCGACAGAGCTAGCCGGCTACCTCGTTGAATACCTCCTGGGTAGCACGTCACACAGTAATCGTTTGGGTTGGGTGGTCCCATACAGAATCTCTCCATGCTGCCTAATGTTTTCCTAACGTCACACTCGTCACGTACTTCACTTTTATGTCATAATCATTTCTGAGAGGTAAAGAAATTGCATGACAACATGCAGAGCTAGTGGCGTCAAAATTAACACACATACTTTATGTGACTCAAAAGCCGAACGAGTTACTTTCCGACGTTGTTTTAGATGTGCAAGTGCCAGTCAAAACTCGCGGTGTCGGCACTGTGCCGACCATTTCGCTAGTTAACACCGGTCTTCTTGTGTGTGTTTCAAGCTCAGGAGCAACTCCAAGCAAAAAATGGTCAACAGCAACATTCAGACGGTTTCCTACTGCTCAATTGCTACATTAAAACGGTATGTTTCTTTTTCAGAACTGGAAAAACACGAGCGTGACATCATTCGAACCTGTAATCTTCAGATGCGAAGTCCGACGCCTTATCCATTAGGCCACACGGTCACTGACGAACAACCATAACAAGTATACGACTCATATCGAAACGCTCACACCCCTGAGGATTTGTGTTTTCGTTCTACACAGCCGCTGCCCCTTGCTCTTTCCCACCCATTCGTTACATTCAACCTCTTACGAGACCGACCAAATGTAGACTGAGAAACAAGACCACACACTTTGTGCATTCGGAATCGAAGGCAGGGCGTCCCTCGCCGCATTTGCTACGATGGCCGTTTGCTACTTCTGCAGAAGCGGCGGCGGCGGCGGCGTCGACGACGACGACTACCGGCTCTGAGATATGTGAGAAATACATCTATAAAATGTAATTCAGACTGCCTCGTCCCACCTTATGCTGTACCGCTTTGGCAAATTCTTTATCTGCGCCATTCGCCTTAAGTACATCTGAGAGTAATTCTTAAAAAAACGCCTGTCGCTAATTGTTCGTCATCACAGATACTGCTTGCTATACGGCCACAACGCGCAACAGATTTCCAAAATTCAGCTTTCTCCTGTGAGGATGGAACTTACGACGCCTGGTTTATTAGAGCAGTGTTCTACCACTGAGCTAAAGAGGCGCGTCCTACCAGTATTCTTGGGTACTTCGCCCTTACGGTCGTCTCCATAATCAGACTTCAGCTGACAACACTTCATATTACCGGCTAATATTTGTAGCTATTGCGACCCATTACTGCTTAGCTACACAACTGACACGTAACCGATGTGCTCTCCAAACAACAACACTTGCATTTCAGAACATGTCTTTCACACATGTCTTCAAAATCACCTTCACCTTCAAATACAGTTTTCTTGCGACTGACAGAGATGTAGGCAAAGATTAAAGTTGCTATTTCCATTACATCTCGTTAATCAGAAAAACGGTAATATACATCTGCAGCGGAACAAAATTCCGTTTCGTCCAGCGTGTGGCTCGAACCCACGACCCTGGGAGTAAGAGTCTGACGCTCTACCGACTGAGCTAGCCGGCTACCTCGGTGAGTACATGCCGGTTAGCACGTTACACGGAACTCGTTTGGGTTTGGTGGTCCCATACAGAATCTCTCCATGCTGCCTAATGTTTTCCTAACGTCACACTCGTCACGTACTTCACTTTTATGTCATAATCATTTCTGAGAGGTAAAGAAATTGCATGACAACATGCAGAGCTAGTGGCGTCAAAATTAACACACATACTTTCTGTGACTCAAAAGCCGAACGAGTTACTTTCCGACGTTGTTTTAGATGTGCAAGTGCCAGTCAAAACTCGCGGTGTCGGCATTGGGCCGACCATTTCGCTAGTTAACACCGGTCTTGTTGTGTGTGTTTCAAGCTCAGGAGCAACTCCAAGCAAAAAATGGTCAACAGCAACATTCAGACGGTTTCGTACTGCTCAATTGCTACATTAAAACGGTATGTTTCTTTTTCAGAGCTGGAAAACACGAGCGTGACACCATTCGAACCTGTAATCTTCAGATGCGAAGTCCGACGCCTTATCCATTAGGCCACACGGTCACTGACGACCAACTATAAAAAGTATACGACTCATATCGAAACGCTCACACCCCTGAGGATTTGTGTTTTCGTTCTACACAGCCGCTGCCTATTGCTCTTTCCCACCAATTCGTTACATTCAACCTCTTACGAGACCGACCAAATGTAGACTGAGAAACAAGCCCACACACTTTATGCATTCAGAATCGAAGGCAGGGCGTCCGTCGCCGCATTTGCTACGATGGCCATTTGCTACTTCTGCAGAAGCGGCGGCGGCGGCGGCGGCGGCGACGACGACGACAGGCTCTGAGATATGTGAGAAATACATCTATAAAATGTAATTCAGACTGCCTCGTCCCACCTTATGCTGTACCGCTTTGGCAAATGCTTTATCTGCGCCATTCGCCTTAATCACATCTGAGAGTAATTCTTAAAAAAACGCCTGTCGCTAATTGTTCGTCATCACAGATACTGTTTGCTATACGGCCACAAAGCGCAACAGATTTCCAAAATTCAGCTTTCTCCTGTGAGGATGGAACTTACGACGCCTGGTTTATTAGAGCAGCGTTCTACCACTGAGCTAAAGAGGCGCGTCCTAGCGGTATTCTTGGGTACTTCGCCCTTACGGTCGTCTCCATAATCAGACTTCAGCTGACAACACTTCATATTACCGGCTAATATTTGTAGCTATTGCGACCCATTACTGCTTAGCTACACAACTGACACGTAACCGATGTGCTCTCCAAACAACAACACTTGCATTTCAGAACATGTCTTTCACACATGTCTACAAAATCACCTTCACCTTCAAATACAGTTTCTTGCGACTGACAGAGATGTAGGCAAAGATTAAAGTTGCTATTTCCATTACATCTCGTTAATCAGAAAAACGGTAATTTACATCTGCAGCGGAACAAAATTCCGTTCCGCCCAGCGTGTGGCTCAAACCCACGACCCTGGGATTAAAAGTCTGACGCTCTACCGACTGAGCTAGCTGGCTACCTCGGTGAATACATGCCGGGTAGCACGTCACACAGTACTCGTTTGGGTTGGGTGGTCCCATACAGAATCTCTCCATGCTGCCTAATGTTTTCCTAACGTCACACTCGTCACGTACTTCACTTTTATGTCATAATCATTTCTGAGAGGTAAAGAAATTGCATGACAACATGCAGAGCTAGTGGCGTCAAAATTAACACACATACTATATGTGACTCAAAAGCCGAACGAGTTACTTTCCGACGTTGTTTTAGATGTGCAAGTGCCAGTCAAAACTCGCGGTGTCGGCACTGTGCCGACCATTTCGCTAGTTAACACCGGTCTTGTTGAGTGTGTTTCAAGCTCAGGAGACACTCCAAGCAAAAAATGGTCAACAGCAACATTCAGACGGTTTCGTACTGCTCAATTGCTACATTAAAACGGTATGTTTCTTTTTCAGAACTGGAAAAACACGGGCTGACATCATTCGAACCTGTAATTTTCAGATCCGAAGTCCGACGCCTTACCCATTAGGCCACATGGACACTGACGACCAACTCTAACATGTATACGACTCATATCGAAACGCTCACACCCCTGAGGATTTGTGTTTTCGTTCTACACAGCCGCTGCCCCTTGCTCTTTCCCACCCATTCGTTACATTCAACCTCTTACGAGACCGACCAAATGTAGACTGAGAAACAAGTCCACACACTTTGTGCATTCGGAATCGAAGGCAGGCGTCCCTCGCCGCATTTGCTACGATGGCCATTTGTTACTTTTGCAGAAGCGGCGGCGGCGACGACGACGACGACGACGACGACAGGCTCTGAGATATGTGAGAAATACATCTATAAAATGTAATTCAGACTGCCTCGTCCCACCTTATGCTGTACCGCTTTGGCAAATGCTTTATCTGCGCCATTCGCCTTAATCACATCTGAGAGTAATTCTTAAAAAAACGCCTGTCGCTAATTGTTCGTCATCACAGATACTGTTTGCTATACGGCCACAAGGCGCTACTGATTTCCAAAATTCAGCTTTCTCCTGTGAGGATTGAACTTACGACGCCTGGTTTATTAGACCAGTGCTCTACCACTGAGCTAAAGAGGCGCGTCCTAACGGTACTCTTGGGTACTTCGCCCTTACGGTCGTCTCCATAATCAGACTTCAGCTGACAACACTTCATATTACCGGCTAATATTTGCAGCTATGGCGACCCATTACTGCTTAGCTACACATCTGACACGTAACCGATGTGCTCTCCAAACAACAACACTTGCATTTCAGAACATGTCTTTCACACATGTCTACAAAATCACCATCACCTTCAAATACAGTTTCCTTGCGACTGACAGAGACGTAGGCAAAGTTTAAAGTTGCTATTTCCATTACATCTCGTTAATCAGAAAAACGGTAATTTACATCTGCAGCGGAACAAAATTCCGTTTCGCCCAGCATGTGGCTCGAACCCACGACCCTGGGAGTAAGAGTCTGACGCTCTACCGACTGAGCTAGCCGGCTACCTCGGTGAGTACATGCCGGTTAGCACGTTACACGGAACTCGTTTGGGTTTGGTGGTCCCATACAGAATCTCTCCATGCTGCCTAATGTTTTCCTAACGTCACACTCGTCACGTACTTCACTTTTATGTCATAATCATTTCTGAGAGGTAAAGAAATTGCATGACAACATGCAGAGCTAGTGGCGTCAAAATTAACACACATACTTTATGTGACTCAAAAGCCGAACGAGTTACTTTCCGACGTTGTTTTAGATGTGCAATTGCCAGTCAAAACTCGCCGTGTCGGCACTCTGCCGACCATTTCGCTAGTTAACACCGGTCTTCTTGTGTGTGTTTCAAGCTCAGGAGCAACTCCAAGCAAAAAATGGTCAACAGCAACATTCAGACGGTTTCGTACTGCTCAATTGCTACATTAAAACGGTATGTTTCTTTTTCAGAACTGGAAAAACACGAGCGTGACATCATTCGAACCTGTAATCTTCAGATCCGAAGTCCGACGCCTTATCCATTAGGTCACACGGTCACTGACGACCAACTACAACATGTATACGACTCATATCGGAACGCTCACACCCCTGAGGATTTGTGTTTTCGTTCTACACAGCCGCTGCCCCTTGCTCTTTCCCACCCATTCGTTACATTCAACCTCTTACGAGACCGACCAAATATAGACTGGGAAACAAGACCACACACTTTGTGCATTCGGAATCGAAGGCAGGGCGTCCCTCGCCGCATTTGCTACGACGGCCATTTGCTACTTCTGCAGAAGCGGCGGCGGCGACGACGACGACGACGACGACGACGACGACGACGACGACGACGACGACGACGACGACCGCGAGAGGCTTTGAGATATGTGAGAAATACATCTATAAAATGTAATTCAGACTGCCTCGTCCCACCCTATGCTGTACCGCTTTGGCAAATGCTTTATCTGCGCCATTCGCGTTAATCACATCTGAGAGTAATTCTTAAAAAAACGCCTGTCGCTAATTGTTCGTCATCACAGATACTGTTTGCAATACGGCCACAACGCGCAACTGATTTCCAAAATTCAGCTTTCTCCTGTGAAGATGGAACTTAGGACGCCTGGTTTATTAGACCAGTGGTCTACCACTGAGCTGAAGAGGCGCGTCCTAGCGGTACTCTTGAGTACTTCCCCCTTACGGTCGTCTGCATAATCAGACTTCAGCTGACGACATTTCATATTACCGGCTAATATTTGCAGCTATGGCGACCCATTGCTGCTTAGCTACACATCTGACACGTAACCGATGTGCTCTCCAAACAACAACACTTGCATTTCAGAACATGTCTTTCACACATGTCAACAAAATCACCTTCACCTTCAAATACAGTTTCCTTGCGACTGACAGAGACGTAGGCAAAGTTTAAAGTTGCTATTTCCATTACATCTCGTTAATCAGAAAAACGGTAATTTATATCTGCAGCGGAACAAAATTCCGTTCCGCCCAGCGTGTGGCTCGAACCTACGACCCTGGGATTAAGAGTCTGATGCTCTACCGACTGAGCTAGCCGGCTACCTCGGTGAATACCTGCCGGGTAGCACGTCACACAGTACTCGTTTGGGATGGGTGGTCCCATACAGAATCTCTCCATGCTGCCTAATGTTTTCCTAACGTCACACTCGTCACGTACTTCACTTTTATGTCATAATCATTTCTGAGAGGTAAAGAAATTGCATGACAACATGCAGAGCTAGTGGCGTCAAAATTAACACACATACTTTATGTGACTCAAAAGCCGAACGAGTTACTTTCCGACGTTGTTTTAGATGTGCAAGTGCCAGTCAAAACTCGCGGTGTCGGCACTGTGCCGACCATTTCGCTAGTTAACACCGGTCTTGTTGTGTGTGTTTCATGCTCAGGAGCAACTCCAAGCAAAAAATGGTCAACAGTAACATTCAGACGGTTTCGTACTGCTCAATTGCTACATTAAAACGGTATGTTTCTTTTTCAGAACTGGAAAAACACGAGCGCGACATTATTCGAACCTGTAATCTTCAGATCCGAAGTCCGACGCCTTATCCCTTACGACACACGGTCACTGACGACCAACTATAACATGTATACGACTCATCTCGAAACACTCACACCCCTGAGGACTTGTGTTTTCGTTCTACACAGCCGCTGCCCCTTGCTCTTTCCCACCCATTCCTTACATTCAACCTCTTACGAGACCGACCAAATGTAGACTGAGAAACAAGACCACACACTTTGTGCATTCGGAATCGAAGGCAGGGCGTCCCTCGCCGTATTTGCTACGATGGCCATTTGCTACTTCTGCAGAAGCGGCGGCGACTACTACGACTGCGAGAGGCTCTGAGATATGTAAGAAATACATCTATAAAATGTAATTCAGACTGCCTAGTCTCACCTTATGCTGTACCGCTTTGGCAAATGCTTTATCTGCGCCATTCGCCTTAATCACATCTGAGAGTAATTCTTAAAAAAAGGCCTGTCGCTAATTGTCCGTCATCACAGATACTGTTTGCTATACGGCCACAACGCGCAACTGATTTCCAAAATTCAGCTTTCTCGTGTGAGGATGGAACTTATGACGCCTGGTTTATTAGACCAGTGCTCTACCACTGAGCTAAAGAGGCGCGGCCTAGCGGTACTCTTGGGTACTTCGTCCTTACGGTCGTCTGCATCATCAGACTTCAGCTGACAACACTTCATATTACCGGCTAATATTTGCAGCTATGGCGACCCATTACTGCTTAGCTACACATCTGACACGTAACCGACGTGCTCTCCAAACAACAACACTTGCATTTCAGAACATGTCTTTCACACATGTCTACAAAATCACCTTCACCTTCAAATACAGTTTCCTTGCGACTGACAGAGACGTAGGCAAAGTTTAAAGTTGCTATTTCCATTACATCTCGTTAATCAGAAAAACGGTAATTTACATCTGCAGTGGAACAAAATTCCGTTTCGCCCAGCATGTGGCTCGAACCCACGACCCTGGGAGTAAGAGTCTGACGCTCTAGCGACTTTTTTTTTGTTTCTTTTATTTTTATTTTTTTAAATTTCTAATAAGACGCTACCCCCCTTTTTTTTTATCTAGACAGGAAAGGAAAAACTACAAAAAAAATGTCTATTTGCCACAGCCACTTGTATTCTAACAAAAAAATAAAATTAAATGCACCTCTTCAGGCGTTGGCACCTATCTACACCTATTCCAAAACAACTAACCTTTTACTGCAAAGGTGTAGGAAAGGAAGTTAGTAGGGGGGAAGAAACATAGAGAGTAGCGATAAAAAAATGAATTTTGTTGTGAACAGGAACTTTTTTTTTATAATGTATTGTATTGCATTTTTGTTTTGTTTATTTTTCTTTTTTTTTGTATGTATGTTTTTATTTATTCATTTTTTTTTGTATTATGGCAGTCGTTGCACCAGAATTCTAGGAGTCGCTTGCGCCGTCTGATTGGCGGAACATCCAAACATGTCTTCTCGAAATTTTAGTGGGGATTCCGTGTGTAGTACGTTCAGAACATCATATCGGCAAAAAAGCATCAGCATCTCATGGCTTGGACGTTCCAGCTGGAAGGCGGGTCATGAAAGGCGCTCCGAAGAAAATTGGAAAAGAACTGCTTGTATCTGGGGTTGCGAACAAGTGCACAATGTCGATCGTTAAGGTACGTCCAATAACCTAGTTTTGATTTCTCATCGGGCCCAAAAATGTAGCGGACTGTATGACCGCGTATCCAATTCACGGCATTAGTTTTTGTTGTGGGGTAATGAATCACATCCGGGAATAGAAGCGTCAGGAAAGTAATCTGAGCAGGCGGCTGTCGGGTGAGGAAAGCCAGGATACGCTGCGCGAGCCTCCAGACGTCAGCAGACGGACCACATGAGAACCGATGAGCGTCCGTGTCCTCTACACCACAGTGAACACAGAGTGGTGTGTCAGCAAGGCGGATGCGGTGCAAACGAGACTGGTTGACCTGTTTGCCATTGACGGTGATATACCAGGTGGACTGAACGCTGGTGTCGAGGTAACCAGCATGCACTGCTTTCCACACACGGCGCCATATGATCTGGGGAAACTTGTGTTCAATGGGGTTGGGGGTTTGACACTTTTGTAAGGTGTCGTATACAGTCTTTGTCTGGAGTATACGGAGAAGGGGTAAGGAGTGTAGAATGTAACTGATTTCAAAGAAGAAGTACCGAAAGTGATAAAAGGGGGGTGGAATGTCGGATAACATGACCGGGGCTGACATGGAGACTGGTGCGTATTTACGCAAAAGCAGTCCGGTCAGGCTCGTCGGGCAGCGACGCCAGACTTTCAGTTGGGAGCTAACAAAAAGTGCGGTAACTCTGTCTGGCACATGGAATAAGCCCACTCCACCACGCTCCCGCGGGAGGGCAAGGGAGGAATATTGAACTTTAAATAACATCCCGGCACAGACAAAGGATCCCATCGCCATCAACATACGACGTGCGAGGGTAATCGGAACCGGGAACACTTGTGCCCCATGGGGGATGCGTGAGGCGTGATAAACATTCACGTATTGCGCGCGCTGTATAATGTCGAGGGATCGAAGCCGGTGGTCCACAAGGCCAGCCCTGATCGTTTGTAGGAGACGTCGACCGTTGGTTGCCGCTGAGCGACGGAGGTCATTCATAAAATCAATGCCCAAACAGCGGACGCTGGTGGCCACACTTAGAGGAGCGACAGATCTTTCTGGTAGACCCTCACCAATGAGCAGAACCTTCGATTTGGAAATGTTAAGAGAACTGCCCGATGCCTCCCCATAAGTCGTCACCCAAGTCAGAGCAGCGCGAACATCGTCTTCATTGCGGAGGTAGAGGACTAGATCGTCAGCATAGGCTGTACAACAGAAGCGGTGCCCATGCAATGTCAGGCCCACCAGGCGTTGGCGAAGCCCCTGTAGGAGGGGCTCTAATGCCAAAGCATACAGTATCGTGGAAAGTGGGCATCCCTGTCGGACAGAGCGCTCGATCGCTAGAGGCGCGGTGAGGCGACCATTACAGAGTATTCTTGATGTTGCGCCGCTCAAGAGCCGCATTACCACGGTGATTGTACGAACCGGAAAACCCATGTGTTGGAGGACCGATTTCAGAAAAGTATGGTCGACACGGTCGAAAGCTTGACGGAAGTCAAGCGATGCCAATGCGCCAGGTAAATGTCGCGAGCGCGCGAGCGCAATCATGTCCCTATAACGGCAATGGGCCGTATGGATGTTATTGTCACCGCCCAACGAAGTCTGATCAAGGGAGGTGACGGATCTTGCTGCCTTCTTGAGGCGTGAGGCCAACAAACGGGTGAAAATTTTCATGTCACTGTTGAGTAGAGTGATGGGCCGGTAATCACAGATCCGTGATCGCCCATGTGGCTTAGGGACCAGGATGATGACCCCATCAAGGAAGGTGGCTGGGATCATCGTTGTGGGTGACATCAATTCACGACAGATGGACGTCCAAGCAGGTAACAAAAGGTAGCTAAAATACTTGTAAAAGTCGAGGGGGAGGCCGTCAGGTCCAGGGGACTTGTTGGCAGCCCCCACCTTGATTGCATCTAGGACTTCATCAGAGGTCACTTGTTCCTGAAGTTCTTGAGCCACATCCTCTGGCATGGTGTTGACAGTCATTGCTGCCACCTCCTCAATTAAGGTCGGGGGATGAGGGACGGCAGCGAACAGTTGACGGAAATGAGAATAGAAAGCGTGACCAATGTCGCATTGCATAGTGTGTCGTCGTCCTTCCGCATCTGTGAGATCGTGGATGAGGGTTCGACGACGACGTCGGCGTTCCCTGAGAAGGTGGTACATCGATGGCGTTTCATGAGGCATATGGTCACGGGTGCAGGATCTGACAAGAGTCCCTTCTAAGCGCCGTCGCGTGAGGGAAGTGATCTGCGCTTTAGCACGATGCACCATCATCTGACGATCAGGAGAGAAGGCCATCGAAGTGCAGTCACGAAGGACTGCAAAATAAAAGTCCATGGTGCCCGCTTGCCAGGCTTTGAAGTCTTTGCCATATCCTATCAGCGCCCTGCGCAGAGCTGGTTTCGCGCATGAGACCCACCACGATAAGGTGGATGCGTAGGCGGGGCGACGACGATGACAGAGGGCCCACGCATCCTCAACGATTCGTCGGCAGTCAGGGACAGTCAGGTGGGAAACGTTGAATTTCCACAAGCCGCGGCTGTGCCACACTTGTTGGCGGGCGAGGACGACATCGCAGATGTAGGCGTCATGGTCAGAGAAAGCCAGAGGCCATACTTCGGCATGTCGAGTGTCGGCAGCAAGGGAACGTGTGAGGTATATACGATCGAGACGACTAGATGAATGCGCCGTATAATATGTGAAACCTGCACGGGTGCCATGCACCTTTGTCCATGTGTCAACAAGCTGGAGTCTGTCGATGATGACGGAGAGGGCCGCACAAGGGGAATGATGCGGTAATTGATCTTCAGGCCTTTGCGTGGAGTTGAAATCGCCACCGAGGACCATATCATCTAGGGGACCCTCAAACAGCGGCGTTACCTCGTCAGCAAAGAAAGTGTGTCGATCACGACGTCGACTGGAGCCGGACGGCGCATATACATTGAGGATACGGACGCCGAACAGCGTGAGAGCCATACCCCTAGCATTAGCGAGGTACACTACATCTTCAGCAGGGAGTCCAGAACGGAGGAGGATGGCAACTCCACTACCGTTGTCAGAAGCATGGGAGATGTGTGCCACGTAGCCAGTGGGGGCATGGAAATCGGCGACAAACACTTCTTGGAGGAGGGCAATGTCGACATCAGCAGCATAAATGGTCTCACGGAACATTGCCAGTTTATGGGGGGCCCGAATGGTGGCCAGATTCATCGTCGCTATGCGGTAATGTTGGGGGCGTGCTCCCACCACTGGCACAGATGTTCCGGCAGAGATGTCTGGCTGGCGTGTAACATCTGACGTAGTCACCGTTGTCGTAATCACTGGCTGGAAGGTGGGTCAGGCACCTCCATGGGGCACTGCCTGATGGGAGGACCACCATCTCGAACTGCTCCTTCGTCCATATCATCAGCCCAGGAGACTGGAACAGACGGTGAGCGACTGTCACACTCCTCGAGGGCGAGTTGTAGCGACGCTGCTGTAGTGGGGTCCAGGGAGGCACCCTCCTTGGAATCCGTCATATTCGTGTGAGATCGTTCTTCAGATGGGACATCAGGAGCAGCCTCTCCTGTCGTCAGAACGCTCGAAGGGAGATCACTGTCGTGTATCAGCTCCACTGCCTGTGATGCCACATGAAGAAGTGTGTCGTCAGATGGCGTTTGACTCCTCCTCTTCCGTTTTCTGGGCGACCGTTGGTTTCGGAGGTGCTGTTCTGAATCAGAATGTGGATGTTCGATGTCCGAGGTCGCGCCAGTCTGAAGAAAGGCAGAGGTAGGCACCGCATTCGCGTCGATGTCCATCGAGCTCTGGAGAGTTGGTGGTGTCGTAGCCGTCAGAGGAGATGGTGCCGGTGAGGCCATGGCAGCACCGTCATTTCCAGTGGGGAGTGCCGGGTGGAGAAGAGGTGCTTCCTGAAGTGACGCATCGGGGCTGCGTACGGCTGTGGCGTACCTATCTGGTAAAGAAGCGGCCGTCACTTTGGTAGCTGAGTCACTGGTCGGGACCTGGAGCAAACGTCGGTGGAGACATTCTGACCGAACATGGCCCTCCTGTCCGCAACCGGCACACGTCCGCGGCTGGCCATCATACATAACGATGGCTCGCACGCCACCTATCAGCAGATAGGATGGTACATGTTTGGAGAGTTCGATTTTGATTTGGCGGACACCATTCAACACGTTGTATGTCGTGAATGTCTGCCATTTCTCCGCGATGTGCCCCACAACATTGCCATAGGGTCGGAAAGCTTTGACGACCACATCTTGCGGCACTTCGAAAGGGAGCTCAAAAACCCGGATTGTTCGAAGTCCGAAACCAGCGTGATCGACCGTCACCTCTCCAATATGCCCGTCAGAATGTTTGAACTTGAGTCCGCGTGCGTGTTGTCGAACTACGTTAGCACACGCTTCCTCCGTCGTCATCTTAATATAGACGATGCTGCTAGTGATAGAGAAATGAATACCTATCACTTCCTGAGGGTCCAGACGTAGCTCTTCGCGAATGAATTGCTCAATTTCAAAAGCGCGTGGTCTAGCATGTTCGGCTTGGAATGTTACTTTAACTGTCGCTCGGCGGTAACAGTGCGACATGAGGTGCAATAGAAATGGACGCTACACATCACGAAATACCGCGACGCGGAAGTAAACAAACTACGGTGCGCTGTCCGGCGCGCGGAGCCGGTCCGCACGCGACCACGGCCGAAAGCCGACTGGCTACCACCGACTGAGCTAGCCGGCTACCTCGGTGAATACCTGAAGGGTAGCACGGCACACATTACTCGTTTGGGTTGGGTGGTCCCATACCGAATCTCTCCATGCTGCCTAATGTTTTCCTAACGTCACACTCGTCACGTACTTCACTTTTATGTCATAATCATTTCTGAGAGGTAAAGAAATTGCATGACAACATGCAGAGCTAGTGGCGTCAAAATTAACACACATACTTTATGTGACTCAAAAGCCGAACGAGTTACTTTCCGACGTTGTTTTAGATGTGCAAGTGTTAGTCAAAACTCGCGGTGTCGGCACTGTGCCGACCATTTCGCTAGTTAACACCGGTCTTGTTGTGTGTGTTATTCACGATCAAGAGCATCTCCAAGCAAAAAATGGTCAACAGCAACATTCAGACGGTTTTGTACTGCTCAATTGCTACATTGAAACGGTATGTTTCTTTTTCAGAACTGGAAAAACACGAGCGTGACATCATTCGAACCTGTAATCTTCAGATCCGAAGTCCGACGCCTTAATCATTAGGACACACGGTCACTGACGTCCAACTATAACATGCATTTGACTCATCTCGAAACACTCACACCCCTGAGGATTTGTGTTTTTGTTCTACACAGCCGCTGCCCCTTGCTCTTTCCCACCCATTCGTTACATTCAACCTCTTACGAGACCGACCAAATGTAGACTGAGAAACAAGACCACACACTTTGTGCATTCGGAATCGAAGGCAGGGCGTCCCTCGCCGCATTTGCTACGATGGCCATTTGCTACTTCTGCAGAAGCGGCGGCTGCGACGACGACGACGACGACGACCGCGAGAGACTCTGAGATATGTGAGAAATACATCTATAAAATGTAATTCAGACTGCCTCGTCCCACCTTAGGTTGTACCGCTTTGGCAAAGGCTTTATCTGCGCCATTCGCCTTAATCACATCTGAGAGTAATTCTTAAAAAAACGCCTGTCGCTAATTGTTCGTCATCACAGATACTGTTTGCTATACGGCCACAACGCGCAACTGATTTCCAAAATTCAGCTTTCTCGTATGAGGATAGAACTTATGACGCCTGGTTTATTAGACCAGTGCTCTACCACTGAGCTAAAGAGGCGCGTCCTAGCGGTACTGTTGGGTACTTCGCCCTTACGGTCGTCTGCATAATCAGACTTCAGCTGACAACACTTCATATTACCGGCTAATATTTGCAGCTATGGCGACCCATTGCTGCTTAGCTACACATCTGACACGTAACCGACGTGCTCTCCAAACAACAACACTTGCATTTCAGAACATGTCTTTCACACATGTCTACAAAATCACCTTCACCTTCAAATACAGTTTCCTTGCGACTGACCAAGTCGTAGGCAAAGTTTAAAGTTGCTATTTCCATTACATCTCGTTAATCAGAAAAACGGTAATTTACATCTGCAGCGGAACAAAATTCCGTTCCTCCCAGCGTGTGGCTCGAACCCACGACCCTGGGATTAAGAGTCTGATGCTCTACGGGCTGAGCTAGCCGGCTACCTTGGTGAATACCTGCCGGGTAGCACGTCACACAGTACTCGTTTGGGTTCGGTGGTCCCATACAGAATCTCTCCATGCTGCCTAATGTTTTCCTAACGTCACACTCGTCACGTACTTCACTTTTATTTCATAATCATTTCTGAGAGGTAAAGGAATTGCATGACAACAAGCAGAGCTAGTGGCGTCAAAATTAACACACCTACTTGATGTGACTCAAAAGCCAAACGAGTTACTTTCCGACGTTGTTTTAGATGTGCAAGTGCCAGTCAAAACTCGCAGTGTCGGCACTGTGCCGACCATTTCGCTAGTTAACACCGGTCTTCTTGTGTGTGTTTCAAGCTCTGGAGCAACTCCAAGCAAATAATGGTCAACAGCAACATTCAGCCGTTTTCGTACTGCTCAATTGCTACATTAAAAAGGTATGTTTCTTTTTCAGAACTGGAAAAACACGAGCGTGACATCAATCGAACCTGTAATCTTCAGATCCGTAGTCCGACGCCTTATCCCTTAGAACACACGGTCACTGACGACCAACTATAACATGTATACGACTCATCTCGAAACACTCACACCCCTGAGGACTTGTGTTTTCGTTCTACACAGCCGCTGCCCCTTGCTCTTTCCCACCCATTCCTTACATTCAACCTCTTACGAGACCGACCAAATGTAGACTGAGAAACAAGACCACACACTTTGTGCATTCGGAATCGAAGGCAGGGCGTCCCTCGCCGCATTTGCTACGATGGCCATTTGCTACTTCTGCAGAAGCGGCGGCGTCGGCGCCGACGACGACGACGACGACGACGACGACGACCGCGAGAGGCTCTGAGATATGTAAGAAATACATCTATAAAATGTAATTCAGACTGCCTCGTCCCACCTTATGCTGTACAGCTTTGGCAAATGCTTTATTTGCGCCATTCGCCTTAATCACATCTGAGAGGAATTCTTAAAAAACGCCTGTCGCTAATTGTTCGTCATCACAGAGGCTGTTCGCTATACGGCCACAACGCGCAACTGATTTCCAAAATTCGTCTTTCTCCTGTGAGGATTTAACTTCCGACGCCTGGTTTATTAGACCAGTGCTCTACCACTGAGCTAAAGAGGCGCGTCCTAGCGGTACTCTTGGGTACTTCGCCCTTACGGTCGTCTGCATAATCAGACTTCAGCTGACAACACTTCATATTACCGGCTAATATTTGCAGCTATGGCGACCCATTACTGCTTAGCTACACATCTGACACGTAACCGACGTGCTCTCCAAACAACAACACTTGCATTTCAGAACATGTCTTTCACACATGTCTACAAAATAACCTTCACCTTCAAATACAGTTTCCTTGCGACTGACAGAGACGTAGGCAAAGTTTAAAGTTGCTATTTCCATTACATCTCGTTAATCAGAAAAACGGTAATTTACATCTGCAGTGGAACAAAATTCCGTTTCGCCCAGCTTGTGGCTCGAACCCACGACTCTGGGAGTAAGAGTCTGACGCTCTACCGACTGAGCTAGCCGGCTACCTCGGTGAATACCTGCTGGGTAGCACGGCACACTACTCGTTTGGGTTGGGTGGTCCCATACCGAATCTCTCCATGCTGCCTAATGTTTTCCTAACGTCACACTCCTCACGTACTTCACTTTTATGTCATAATCATTTCTGAGAGGTAAAGAAATTGCATGACAACATGCAGAGCTAGTGGCGTCAAAATTAACACACATACTTTATGTGACTCAAAAGCCGAACGAGTTACTTTCCGACGTTGTTTTAGATGTGCAAGTGCCAGTCAAAACTCGCGGTGTCGGCACTCTGCCGACCATTTCGCTAGTTAACACCGGTCTTGTTGTGTGTGTTATTCACGATCAAGAGCATCTCCAAGCAAAAAATGGTCAACAGCAACATTCAGACGGTTTTGTACAGCTCAATTGCTACATTGAAACGTTATGTTTCTTTTTCAGAACCTGAAAAACGCGAGCGTGACATCATTCGAACCTGTAATCTTCAGATCCGAAGTCCGACGCCTTATCCATTAAGACACACGGTCACTGACGACCAACTATAACATGCATACGACTCATCTCGAAACACTCACACCCCTGAGGATTTGTGTTTTTGTTCTACACAGCCGCTGCCCCTTGCTCTTTCCCACCCATTCGTTACATTCAACCTCTTACGAGGCCGACCAAATGTAGACTGAGAAACAAGACCACAGACTTTGTGCATTCGGAATCGAAGGCAGGGCGTCCCTCGCCGCATTTGCTACGATGGCCATTTGCTACTTCTGCAGAAGCGGCGGCGGCGGCGGCGGCGGCGGCGACGACGACGACGACGACGACCGCGAGAGGCTCTGAGATATGTGAGAAATACATCTATAAAATGTAATTCAGACTGCCTCTTCCCACCTTATGCTGTACCGCTTTGGCAAATGCTTTCGCTGGGAAAGCGGTCTGCGTGGCGTCACCTGGGGGAGGTGTGTTGCCTTCCGAAACTGGGTTAAAACCGCCAGGAGACCCTCTGATTCCTGGAAATCCTCAGACACGTCTGAAGTGCTCTTGGCTCAGAGGAACCTGAGTGGGGCGGGGACCGCAATGTCCTATCCCGTTGCCTTGACGTGGCCCTGGCGCTCAGTAGCTCCGTCGAAAGGAATGAAGCTAACACGGGAAGGGCCGTCCATGCATGACGTTAAAAGGCTAGCCCTTAACTGGGTGCAATCCTCACGGTCTGCACTGGCCCACCGTGAACTAGCAAAAGCGGTGGGTGAGACGTGGTCGGTCATGATCCCCCGGTACGTGTGGAGACCCCCATGGGGAACGTAACTCGGGCTTGAGTGCCGCACCGTCTCGATGATGTCGAACTCCACAATATAAGACCCAGTCATGTCTATCTCTGGGCTGTGGACTCGTGAGGGTTGTCGTGTGTCAAGGAAGGACGTTAAACTCCCGTCATGGTAGGACGTAAAATGCCCCCAACCCAGGCGAAAGCAAAGGGTGCATGGCGCAGGGGTAGCTGCGTTACGGGAGACACTCCACCTGTCTCCCTTGAGTTGAGCCCGGTGGTCGGGCGAGGGTATGAGGGTGAGCCTCACGGCTTTCCTGGGGCCCTGCAGTCCGGCTGCCGACGTTCCTCACGTCCTGGACGACGTTAAATGTCTCCCAACCCAAGGCGAAAGCAAAGGGTGCATGGCGCAGGGGAAGCTGCGCAAGAGGGACACAACATCTGTCCCTGGGGAGGGGAGGGTCGAGTGGGGCTGCTCGGGGGTGGGTGATGGCGCCTTGGCGACTCCCCACCACTGGGTAGCTTCTGCTCCCCTCCCCTCCCCTATTTTTACGCAGGGCACAGACCATCAGGTGCCCCGCATGCTGGCGACCTCTTTTGTCGGCGTGGGACCTCGGCGCGATTCGGCAAGGGTGCTTCGCCGCGCCTCTGGGTAACCGAGGCGTGGTCTGCCAAACCCAGATGGTGGTGACATCGTCTGGGCCAGGTTAGCTGGGTCCAGACCGCCGAAAGACTGGGTGACCGGCCCGCCACCTGAGTAGGAGCGGGTCCTTGGCCGAAAGGTGGAAGCTCGGGCGAGTAGGCGGCGAAGGGCGAGAAGTGCATCCGCTTCTCCGGAGTGCGGGGTGCACTTGCCGGTGATCGCTGGGTGAAATCGTCGATGAGGAGGCCGCTGAAGAGGACCAGTGCGTTGGAAACGGTGCGCTGAACCTGACAGCTCAGGAACGCTCTTGACCTAGGGGCGAGGTTGGTGAGCGAGCTGCAGTTTTTTTTTTTTAGTCCCCCCCCATGCCAGAGGAACCGGTCCGGGGAAAGAGACGGGTTCCCACCCCTTTTTTTTCGCTTGTCAAATAATGATGATGGCTACAAACGAGACAAGCGAATTGAGTGCGCCTGCGAGGCTTTCGACGCTAGCTGATCCCTCGCCACAGGAAGGCCTGGGTCAGGCAATGGTAGAATGCAGCATGGAAAGGCATCTCAGATTAAGCCAGTTCCTGGACCATAACGTAAAGAACGGTAAAATCAGTCAAACTGCGGTACAGGCCCTGAAAAACGAGTTGGCGGCATGGGCAATTGCCAACGCCAAACTCGAAGGTCGAATAGAGGAGCTTGAAAGAGAGAATGAAAGGCTCCGGAAACAGCCTGCTAGGACATGGGCCGGGGTCGCGGCGCAAGCTGCATCCAAGGCCCCCACAACTAGGGAAACTATCGTCAAGGTGTCCAAGCGGCCGGAAACAGCGGTCTTTTTGAGACCAATGCCTGGCCAGAACATAAAGAAGGTCCAAGAAGTTTTCGCGACTTCAGTCAACCCAGTTAAGGATAAAATTAAAATTAATAGGATTAAGGCTACAAAGAATGTAGTGATTGTCGATGTTGCCACTGAGGAGGACAAAAACAAGCTTTTGGCGAATCAACAGCTATGTAAGGCAGTCAGATGTGAACCTCCCCGTAAGAAGAACCCCTTGGTCATTCTTTATGATGTGCCAAAGTCCATAACGGACGAGGACCTGTGTAAGACGATCTATGAACAAAACTTTGACTCAGAAGGCAACATGGAAACTTTCCTAAAAGACTTTAAACTTAGGTTTAAAACTGGGCCTAAGGATAAAGATACAGTCCACCACGTAGCAGAAGTTACAGGATCCCTATGGAGGAAATTGACAGCTATGGGCAGGGTATACATAGGTTTTCACTCCGTTAATGTCAAGGACTACCTTGTTGTCCCCCGGTGTCAGAACTGTGGGGATATTGATCACATACACAAATACTGTAGTAGGAAACCTGCTTGCTCCAGATGCGGAGAGGAGGAACATATGAGGAAGGAATGTAAGAAGTCCGTGGTGTGCATTCCATGCACACGGAGAGGAAAGAAAACCTGTGGTATGGCAGGAAGAAACTGCCCGACCTACAAACTGCTAGAGCAGAGACTCATATCCCGAATTGACTATGGCTGATGCTGGTAACATAAGAAGGACGAACATCAAAAGGAAGTCTCCCAGCAAAAGAAAAAGGGACGCTGGAAGGGCAGAAAGATTTAATAAATTTTTGAAGTCTCTAAAACAAATGCAAGAGCGAAAAGCAACGATGATTGACTTCAGTACACAAACTGACTCTGATCCGAGATTCAAAGAGATAAGAGAAATAATGCAAGAAATAAAAGAAGTTGAGGTAATTGTAGACGACTTCTGGGCTGCTAGTGAGTCTCCACCCTCAGCATCTCCAGCTCCTCACTCAAAATTAAACCCTGAAGCTGAAACTTTCGTCTCAAAGCTTGAATTAAAAGGGACACAGGAAGTAAAAATGGTTGATCTTTGTATTCAAACAGAACCTGAAGAAGAAAATGAGGAGCATGACGAAAAAGCAGTTAACCCAGGCTCACAGCCTCAATCATTACCCGGAAGGAACAGTTCTGCTCCTGTCCCAGGGAGTCTTCCAACTTTTACCCTGCAAGACAGCACAGTCACAAGCACCACTACGAGCACAAGTATGGCACAGCTGCAAGACGATAAACCGGCTGTAGGAGCGGACCCAAGACGGGTCTATCCCAACTTGGAGTTCGCGATGCAGCTATCGCGTCTGGAGCAACCAGCGATCCTCACTACAGCGTTGAGGCACGTCGTACGCGTAGGTCATGAACATGGCAGAATGGTCACCTTCACGGCGATGGAGGCTGTAGATAGAATACAGCTGAAGTCAGTGAATCTTCCCACTGATTTCGGAGCCCTGCATGACCTGCTGAAGAAAGTATTTGAGAGAAGAGGTGAAGAGTTCAAGCTGGACGAAATTTACGCACAGGCTGTCCTAGCTAATGGTAGAGTAGCATTCGACTTTAACAAATCATGGCCTGAATGTTACTTTCACACTTACTTTCCTTAATGACAACCCTAAATTCAATCACGGTAGGGCAGCTAAACACTCATAATAGTCGGCTGGTCATGCAGGAACTCCGAAAAGTAGTGGAGGAGAGGAGACTAGATGTAGTCTGTCTACAGGAGCCATACTACTGGGCCGGGCAAATATCATTCATGTCGAAAACATGGCAAACCATCTTTACAGGAGAGGAGCCAAGGGCGTTAATAGTAATAACAAATAAGGCCCTTAGAGCCACAAAAATAGCGCAACTCTCTGATTGCCACTGTAACGTCATCGAGTTGCAGTCACCCGCCGGGATATTGTATATTGTTAATATGTACTTTCAGTACGGGGGAAATTTCGAACATTTCATAGAACATCTCTCTAGGGTAATGATGGCGTTACGTGGGTGTAAGGTAATAGTAACAGCAGACATGAACGCGAAATCCCCCCTATGGCACAGCGGCACCAGGGACGAAAATGGTGAAAGGGCAGAGGAAGCAATAATGGCGTCACAGCTGGTGGTAGTAAATAAAGCAGGGAACCCCCCCACCTATGCTGGAGGAGGGGGACAAGGCACCAACATCGATGTGACGTTAGCAACACCGAATGCTATAAACCTCATCCACAGCTGGAATGTGATAGAGCACGCTACCACAAGCGATCACAACTTGATTACTTTTTGCATAGGAGATGAAGAGTGCCGCTGGGACCTGGGGTGGGAGATTCAATACAACTTTCACAAGACAAATTGGGAATGCCTGGCTCAGGAGTATGACGTTCCTCCGTTGCCTGAGGGTGGCCTGGATGTCGACAGGTACGCCGAAGAACTGGTAGGCTCCATCGTTAGGGCGGTAAAGGTCGCCGTGCCAACCAGGAGGAGGGCCGTGGCGGCCTCACCATCACCATGGACTGCCGAACTGGAAGGTATGCGTCGGTCTGTAAGACGGGCAAGGAGGTATTACCAGCGAAGTGCCGTCTGGCAAGAGAAGCAATACTGGCTGCAGCGTTACAGAGATGAGAAAGAAAATTTTCAAAGGGAATTAAAGGAAGTAAGAACAAGGAGTTGGGAGAAGTATGTGCTAAATCAGCTCGATACCGATCCCTGGGGAATACCCTACAAACTCGTAAGGGAAAAGGTTAAATCCCCCGCGGTTCTCTCGACCATCCGAGATGGAGACCGAGTGACAGAGTCGTGGAAGGAAACTGCTGAAGTTCTCCTGCGCACTCTGCTACCGGACGATGATGAACATGATGATGATGACTCTCAAACGCAAATCCGCAGGGAGGATTCTCTAGAATATACCAATGATACTAGAGTGTACCCTTTCTCTGAAGCAGAAGTCGCAGCACATATCAAATCATTAAAGAAGGGGAAGGCGCCAGGACCGGACGGCATTGTAGCGGAGGTGGTACAGTTCCTCGCCCCACAGCTGGTAGCTCCTCTAACGCGGCTCTTCAATGAGTGTCTCACAGCTGGGAAATTTCCGAGAGTATGGAAGACTGCAAATGTAGTAATCATACAAAAAGGAAAGGACAAGGACCCCATGGATCCCAAATCCTATAGACCTATATGCCTGTTAGACATCATGGGGAAGCTGCTGGAGAGGCTGCTGGCGGACAGACTGACCGCACATAGGATGCTGCGTGGAATGAGTGACAGGCAGTTCGGCTTTAGGCCGGGGCGATCAGCGTCTGACGCAATCGCCCTGGCGGCTGAGGTCTGTGGCTCATCCACGCACAAGTATGTCGTAGGCATCATGGTGGACATCAGTGGCGCCTTTGACAACCTCTGGTGGCCCTCGCGTTTGCGTGAGATGGAGTGTCCAGGGCCCCTGTATGGCTGTCTGAGGAGCTATTGCATGGACAGGGAGGTCTGGCTATCATCGCCTAGCGAGAGAGTAAGTAAGACCTGTACGAAGGGGTGCCCCCAGGGATCGGTCCTGGGGCCACTCTTTTGGGACGTAAACATAGAGCCCCTGTTAGTCAGGTTACAACAATGTAGAGATGTGCTAGACGTGATAGCCTACGCTGACGACCTCCTCCTGCTGGTAGGTGGCCGTAGCCGAGAAGACTTAGAGCCAAAAGTGGAAAGGTCAATGCAAATTCTCCAGGAATGGTGCCGAGAGGCAAAAATGAAAATCGCACCACACGAATCAACATATCTTCTACTAAAAGGCAGTCTGATAAGAAATCCAACTGTCAGGATTGCGGGAGCCCCAGTTCTCCGGCGACGCGAAGCTAGGTATCTTGGAGTAGTAATAGACGAAAAATGGAATTACGCGACGCACATAGAAATGATTGCACAGCGCGCGATAGAAATCCTTAACAACTTAATAAACATAGGACACAAAAGATTTCACTTACCCCCCCCACCTTATAAAATTATATCATAATAGTATTCTGACTTCCTTAGTAGGGTATGCCAGCGGGGTCTGGGCACAAAGGCTCACGAGGGTGGCGCCTGCCATGGCCGTGAGGAGGGTGCAGCGAAGTATGCTACTAAGGTCTGCTGGGGCATACAGAACTACTCCTGGGGGGGCGTTGCTAGTTATTATGGGATTATGTCCCCTTGATATAAAAATTAGGGAGCAGGCAGCGTGGTATTGGGTAACAAAGTGGAAAATTGAAAAGACTAGGGAAATCATGGGTGTGCAAGTAGGGGACAAATACGCAATCAAGAGAAGGGGGGAGGAACTATGGCAAAGTCAGTGGGAAGGGGAAGGAACAGGGAGACGAGTTTTTGAGTTACTTCCAGATGTTGCAGAAAGGTTAAAAATGGGATACTTTCAGCCAAGTAAGGGTCTGCTGCACTTCCTGACAGGACATGGGCCATATCCGGCATACCTTTGCCGATTTGGTAAACAGGCGACACCAGCGTGTGACTGTGGTGCTCCGGAAGGTACTCCCGAACACGTCATCTACAACTGCACGTTGTATGATGGAGTGGCAAGTGAACTTAGAGCGCAACTTCCTAGCCAAGATACATATACCTTGCTGCGGCGTGCCGACACATTCAAAGTCCTCAACAGTCTGGCAAATGAGATCTCGATGAAAGTCATGAGGGACTTTATTAGGGCAAGGAACTAATCAAATACCAAACCGAACTTGACCAAGCTGCACCTGCACTACCGCCAGGCGCGGATCTGGCCAGCCATTTCGTGGCTGGAATCCGCCGCGTCTTCGGACAAGGATGGCAGGTGCACTACCCGGACTTGGAATTATCGCACAACTATTTTTGAGTAGAAAGTAGCTAAAGTAAGAACTAGAAATACTAACATACAAATAAGGTAGGGACTGCAGTGAAGTAAAAGTCGTAGCCAGCCCAGTGCCAGGGGCACGCCCACTGGGGTTAGCTCGGTGGGCAGGCTAAATAACAGTAGGTTTGTATGCATAACTTCTGGCACATACTGTAACACTGCAGATCACACTAGTTAGTCATGTAAGGTAGTCTAACAAGTAGCTTATTAATCATGCCCGTAGATAGTGCCGTACAAGTAATACACTGCCAATTAGTAGTTTGTATTAAGGACCCACTAATTATTTGAGGTGGTGGGTTAATAGTATGGGAATAGTTTCTTGTATTTGACTTTTGTATCATACTTATTTATATATTAAGATGTTGTATAATTAAATTAATGTTGTGTCGTATTATTAATAAAGGTTTTTTTTAAAAAAAAAAAAAAAAATGCTTTATTTGCGCCATTCGCCTTAATCACACCTGAGAGTAATTCTTAAAAAAACGCCTGTCGCTAATTGTTCGTCATCACAGAGACTGTTCGCTATACGGCCACGACGCGCAACTGATTTCCAAAATTCATCTTTCTCCTGTGAGGATGGAACTTCCGACCCCTGGTTTATTAGAGCAGTGCTCTACCACTGAGCTAAAGAGGCGCGGCCTAGCGGTACTCTTGGGTACTTCGTCCTTACGGTCGTCTGCATCATCAGACTTCAGCTGACAACACTTCATATTACCGGCTAATATTTCCAGCTATGGCGACCCATTACTGCTTGGCTACACATCTGACACGTAACCGATGTGCTCTCCAAACAACAACACTTGCATTTCAGAACATGTCTTTCACACATGTCTACAAAATCACCTTCACCTTCAAATAGAGTTTCCTTGCGACTGACAGAGACGTAGGCAAAGTTTAAAGTTGCTATTTCCATTACATCTCGTTAATCAGAAAAACGGTAATTTACATCTGCAGTGGAACAAAATTCCGTTTCGCCCAGCGTGTGGCTCGAACCCACGACCCTGGGAGTAAGAGCCTGACGCTCTACCGACTGAGCTAGCCGGCTACCTCGGTAAATACCTGCCGGGTAGCACGGCACACAGTACTCGTTTGGGTTGGGTGGTCCCAACAGAATCTCTCCACGCTGCCTAATGTTTTCCTAACGTCACACTCGTCACGTACTTCACTTTTATGTCATAATCATTTCTGAGAGGTAAAGAAATTGCATGACAACATGCAGAGCTAGTGGCGTCAAAATTAACACACATACTTTATGTGACTCAAAAGCCGAACGACTTACTTTCCGACGTTGTTTTAGATGTGCAAGTGCCAGTCAAAACTCGCGGTGTCGGCACTGTGCCGGCCATTTCGCTAGTTAACACCGGTCTTGTTCTGTGTGTTTCAAGCTCAGGAGCAACTCCAAGCAAAAAAAGGTCAACAGCTACATTCACACGGTTTCGTACTGCTCAATTGCTACATTAAAACGGTATGTTTCTTTTTCAGAACTGAAAAAGCACGAGCGTGACATCATTCGTACCTGTAATCTTCAGATCCGAAGTCCGACGCCTTATCCATTAGGACACACGGTCACTGACAACCAACTATAACATGTACACGACTCATCTCGAAACACTCACACCCCTGAGGATTTGTGTTTTCGATCTACACAGCGGCTGCCCCTTGCTCTTTCCCACCCATTCCTTACATTCAACCTCTTACGAGACCGACCAAATGTAGACTGAGAAACAAGACCACACACTTTGTGCATTCGGAATCGAAGCCAGGGCGTCCCTCGCCGCATTTGCTACGATTGCCATTTGCTACTTCTGCAGAAGCGGCGGCGGCGACGACGACGACGAAGACGAAGATCGCGAGAGGCTCTGAGATATGTGAGAAATACATCTATAAAATGTAATTCAGACTGCCTCTTTTTTTTTTTTTTTCCTTTATTGTGATTTTAATACCTGTGACAAACAGGTAGGCCGGCAGCGGACCAAGTATGCCGCTCTTCGGCCTCAGAGTATAACACAGAACAGAGATGAGTGAGATATAAAAACAATCAAGACGGCGGGGTACAAACAGTAGACAAAACAGAGTTAAAACGGAGTCGGTCACGTGCGTAGCACAATGGATAAAAGCGGAGAAACACGGTGCACAAACGCAGATGGCAGATGGCCACACGTGAACCAGCGGAGCACAAACGACGAAACACAACCACACTGCAGGAGAGTCGAGGCACAAACACATGCGATGGTCTTCGGCGTAGGACGATGAAAGTAACTGATGGAAGACAGCAGAGTCGTGGCCTGCCAAGGGGAAAAGGTGTGGGGAAGAGGAGAGAGAGGGGGAGGGGAAGATGCCAGTGGAGGAGAGGGATGGAGGAGAAGGGGGAGGGTAGGGGGAGTGGAAGCCCAAGGAGAAAGGGGAGGGGAGGGAGGGAGAGAAGGGAGAGAGGGTGCCCACAGGAAAAGGAGAGGAGAGGGAAGGTAAGGCTCAAAGTTGGTAGGAGGGGTAGATGGAGGGGAGGAGGGCATCATCAGGGAGGGGGAGTTGACGGAAGCCACCGAGGGAGAGGGTGTGGAGGGTGTAAAGATGGAGAGCAGGTGGGATATAGGAATGCAGGCGCGGCAGCGGGTTGGGGTGGGAGAGGATGGGAGAGACAAGAGGGTGTGGAGGATCAAGCTTGCGGGAGGTGTAGAGGATCCGTAACCGTTCGAGGAAAAGGAGGAGGTGCGGGAAGGGAATCAGGTCATAGAGGATCCGCGTGGGGGAAGGGAGACGGATGCGATAGGCGAGGCGGAGCGCATGGCGTTCTAGGATCTGAATGGACTTGTAGAAGGTAGGAGGGGCAGAGATCCAGGCGGGATGAGCATAGCAAAGGATAGGACGGATGAGGGACTTGTAGGTGTAGAGGATGGTGGAAGGGTCCAGACCCCATGTACGGCCAGAAAGGAGCTTAAGGAGGCGGAGGCGGGAGCGTGCCTTGGCTTGGATCGTCCGGAGATGTGGGTTCCAGGAGAGGCGACGGTCGAGGGTGACACCAAGGTACTTGAGAGTAGGTGTGAGGGTGATGGGACGGCCATAAATAGTAAGATAGAAATCAAGGAGACGGAAGGAACGAGTGGTTTTGCCTACAATGATCGCCTGGGTCTTGGAAGGATTGACCTTGAGCAACCACTGGTTACACCAAGTGGTGAACCGGTCAAGATAGGATTGGAGAAGGTGCTGGGAGCGTTGCAGGGTGGGAGCGAGGGCAAGGAAGGCAGTGTCATCGGCGTACTGGAGAAGGTGTAGGGGAGGTGCAGGTGGAGGCATGTCTGCCGTGTAAAGGAGGTAGAGAAGAGGGGAAAGGACGGAACCTTGGGGCACACCGGCGGAGGGGTAGAAGGTGTAGGAATCAGTGTTGTGGATGGTGACATAGGAAGGACGGTGGGAAAGGAAGGAAGCGACCAGACGGACATAGTTGAGAGGAAGAGCAAAGGTTTGGAGCTTGAAAAGGAGACCGGAATGCCACACACGGTCATATGCGCGTTCGAGGTCGAGGGAAAGGAAGATGGCGGAACGACGGGAATTGAGTTGTTCGGAGAGGAGGTGAGTGAGGTGAAGGAGGAGGTCATCGGCTGAGAAGGACGGCCGAAAGCCACATTGGGTAGGGGGGAGGAGGCGGTGTTGGTGAAGGTGCTTGTGTAGGCGGCGGGTAAGAATGGATTCCAGGACCTTGCTGAAGACCGAGGTAAGGCTGATGGGACGGTAGGAGGAGACAGCGGAAGGCGGTTTGTCGGGCTTGAGGAACATCAGGATCCGGGAGGTTTTCCACAGGTCGGGGTAGTAGCCGGTGGACAGGACCACATTGTAGAGCCTGGCCAATGTGGAGAGGAAGGAGGCAGGAGCTTCACGGAGGTGACGGTAAGTAACACGATCGTGACCGGGAGCAGTGTTGCGTTTAGGGCGAAGTGTAGCAATGATATCTTGAGTGGTGATTGGGGTATTTAGTTCTGTGTGTGTGATGTTGTCCAAGTACTGGAAGCCAGGAGCAAGCGGGGGGACAGAGGTATCAGTTCGATCACGGACATCAGGAAAGAGGGAATAATCGAACTGGGGATCGTCAGGGATGGTAAGGATATCGGAGAGGTAGGAGGCGAAATGGTTGGCCTTACTAAGGGCATCAGGGAAGGGGTGGTCATCATGAAGGAGAGGGTAGTAGGGAGAGGGTTTAGATCCGGTAAGGCGGCGGAAGGCTGACCAGTACTTGGACGAGTTGATAGGTAAGGTGGCATTAAGACGGGTGCATGTCTGTCGCCAGTCCCGGCGTTTCTTCGCCGTGAGTAAGTTCCTGATGTGTCGCTGTAGTTGCCGGTGGCGTCGTAGTGTGTCCTGGTCACGTGTGTGAAGGAAGGCACGGTAGAGCCGGCGGGATTCACGCAGGAGAAGGACGGCCTGTGGGGGTAAGGTGGGGCGGTGCGGATGGATGGCAATGGTAGGGACGTGGGCCTCCACGGCCTCAGACAAGGTCTGCTGGAGAAAGGAGGCAGCACGGGTAACGTCATCAGGTTGGTGGTAGGTGAGGGGGTGGCTATCGACCTGGAGAGCAAGGGAGTCCCGGTAGGCATTCCAGTTGGCACGGGAGTAGTCATGGACATATTTCGGGGGAGGGTCATGGCGCGGGTCGGGACGGGGGCGACGACCGTCTGATACAGTGAGGAGGACAGGGAGATGGTCACTGCCAATGGGATCAAGGACGTCCACCGCTATGCGGCCAAGCAGGGTGGGGGAGGCTAGGACGACATCGGGAGTGGTATTGGATTCAGGGCGGGTGTGTTGGGGAATTGGAAGGACGTCGCCTTGGAGGGTGGCAAGGAACCGATGCCACCGCCGTAACTGGGCGGCAGAACGACTATGGATGTTAAGGTCGGCGGCGATCACGTAGGAGGAGAAGGTACGGTCGATGTGGGAAAGGAAGTCGAAAGGAATAGGTGCAGCGGGGCGGACATAGATGGTGGCACAGGTAAGGGTAAGGCCGGGGAAGAAGAGACTAAGGATCAAGTGTTCTGTGGGGTCAGGAAGGAGGGGTTGGAGCCGGACAGGGATCTGGCGGTGGTGGCCAATGGCAACTCCGCCACGCGCTATCTGGAGTGGATTGTCAGACCGGTGAAGGAGGTAGGGCGAGGTGTGGACGGTGTGGTGGGGCTGAAGAAAGGTTTCGTTCAGAAGGAAGGCATCCACACGGTGGGTCGTAAGGGTATGCATAAGGAGGTGCTTGTTGGTGGGAAGGGAGCGGATGTTATTGAACAGGATACGGTGCTGTCGTGCCATAATGGGAATTTAAACGAGGGTGTCGAGACGGGAGAAGGTGAAATGGGCCTGGTTGTGGGAATAGGTGGCGTAGGTGTTGAGGTGGAACACGGAACGGGCAGCGAGGGAAATCTGGTGGAGGGTGTGGGGACGCTGAAAGGGATGGACGTTCTGGAGCACTATTGTGACGAACCTGATGATGTCCTCTGCGGTGGGGGGAGGACGGAGGGAATTGCCAGGAGGGGTGGGGTCATCCAAAGGGCGGAGAGGAACAGTGAGTTCAGGAGCGGATGGAGGAGGTCGAGCCTTGCATTTCTG